>NW_026612862.1:0-27321 GCF_029582105.1 Oenanthe melanoleuca | reverse complement strand
TCCTTGGATGGGCAGGGTAACAATGGACCATTGGCTCCATGCAGCCCCACTGGGTCACCATGGACTCCTCGGTTCCATGAGGTTCTGGTGGTATTGCCATGGTCTCCTTGGATCCACAGTGTCACAATGAACCACTGGATCCACGTGGCCCTGCTGTGTCACAATGGGCCCTTGGTTCCATGGGACCTCAGTGTCACAATTGACTCCTTGCTTCCATGGAGGCCCTCAGAGTCAAAATGGCCCCTTCATTCCATGAGGAATACAAAATCTTTGTAGAAACCTTGAGAATATCCAGGTTAACATACCTAGGAACATCTGTCTACATTCCAAAGAGGAGTTAAAGCTGTGAATGGCACCAGCAATTTCCATCTGCAACAGAGACCCAGGGAAAGGGCAGGGACAGAGAATTCAGCTGAAAGATTCAGAGAATTCTGCTTACAGAGATCAGTTCTGGTCACACTGTCCCTTAAAGAAAGGTGACATCATTCCAGGCACCCTGTACTAAGCATGTGGTTACTCAGTGGGGTTTTTGTTTTTCAGAAAACCTGCTCAGACTTTTTCATTTTTCCTTACAAAGTGGAAAACTTCTCCTGTGCCTGTGTGCCCTGAGGAGAGCAGGTGGGACATGGTGCAATTGCCTGGGACACCCAGCTGCAGAGCTCAGGGGACAAGGTTCTGGTGCAGGGCACAGGGATGTCAGTCCCAGGTGGGCGATGTCAGACATGGTGAGGATGGTGGTGAGAAGCAGGTTGTCCAAACAGGGTCAGCCAGAAAGGGGCTCATTCTTCTGCGTGCCCAAACATCCTAAGGAGATATTCATCTTCAAGATCACTTGGGGAATGTTTCTATGACCTCTTCAATGAACTGAAAATAAATAAAAATACTTAATTAAAGAAAATTGTCATGAAAAGCATTTTGAAATCTTCCTCCTTTACAGAACTCCAGACTGTATTCCATTCATCTGCACAAGCCCTGGACACATGAAGACAATTGAAAGAAGACAAAGAACTCCTGAGGGCTTTCTGTATTTTAATGATCCCCAGGGTGGATCTGGGGATGAGTCCAGGAGCCCCAGGCACTGAGAGAAGGTTGAAGAAGCTGCCCAAGGAGTCAGAAGCAAAACTCCAAGTCCCTTGGAGCATCAGTGGCCCCAGTGAGGGCAGGGACCGCCAAAGGCTCCCCAGGCGCTGGTGAGAGCAGATCCTTGGGGCAGGATTGCAGGAGCCAAAGGCTGT
This sequence comes from Oenanthe melanoleuca, assembly GCF_029582105.1. Lineage (NCBI taxonomy): Eukaryota > Metazoa > Chordata > Aves > Passeriformes > Muscicapidae > Oenanthe > Oenanthe melanoleuca. The sequence goes on along the minus strand of NW_026612862.1, from coordinate 26,086 downwards.
GAGCAGGAACTGCAATGCTGAGCAAGGCCTGGGCTGGCTGGAGGCAGCAGAAAGGCCAAGGCCTGAGCCCAGGCCTGGCCCAGCAGGGCCTGTCCCTCACGGGTGGCTCGGGGCTGTTCCTGGGGCACTGGGATGGGAGGGGCAGCAAGGACAAATGGCACCAACCTGTGTGACACTGCACATGCTCATGGAACCAAGGGCCAGTGTGACACAGCAGGGCCTCATGGAAACAAGAGGCCATTGTGAGCCTGCGGGGCTGTAACACCCCAGAACACTGAAATACTGGGGGTGACCAAAGGTTCCTTTACTCGAGCTTGGTGCACAGGAGAAACCCCAGCCAGATATTCTCAAGAGGTGAAAATGACAAAAATTTTACTGGCAAAGAATAGAAAGTCAAGGAATTTTGGAAAAGTATTTAATATAGCATCCAAGTTATCATAAAAATATTCTTATTGCAGTAACTTCATAAACTTTGCCCATTTAACCTCCAAACTTTTAAATACTTTAGTAGTTGAGGTACCCAAAACTGTTTCATATAAAAGGCATTAGAAAGTGAAGAAAGAAAGACAGAATGAGAGAAGCTCTGCAGAAAGACGCATATTGTTACCATGTCCCACCTGCTCTCCTCAGGGCTCTGCCTGCACACAGGCCCAGCAGAAGTTTTCCTGTTGGTGAGGAAAGAATGGAAATGCCTGAGCAGGTTTCCTGAACAACACTCAGGAACCACATTCTCAGTACAGGCTGGCTGGAGTGCTGTGAGTGCTGTCACCTTTCTACAAGGGACAGTATGACCAGAACTGATCTCTGTAAGCAGAATTCTCTGAGTCTTCCAGCTGAATTCTCTGTCCCTGTCCTTTCCCTGAGTCTCTGTTGCAGATGGAAGCTGCTGGTGCCATTCTCACCTTTATCCCCTCTTTTGAATGCAGACAGATGTTCCCAGGTGTTTTAAGTAGTTGCTGCTCAATGTTCATGCAAAGCTTTTGTAATCTCATGGAGCCAAGGACACCCTTGTGACATAGCAGGGGCTCATGGATCCAAGAAGACAATTGTGACAGTTCAGAGCCTCAGAGGAATAAGTCTCCATTGTGACACTCAGGGGAATTATGGAATCAAGGAGACCATTGTGACACAGCCAGGCCACATGTAACCAATGGTCCATTGTGACAATGCAGATCCAAGGAGACCATGGTGACACTATGGGACCCCATGGATCCAAGGGGCCATTGTGACACTCAAGAACTTCATGGAACCCAGGGTCCAGTGTGACATAGTGGCACCATTGGAACAAGAGAACCATTGCTGACAGCACAGAAACTCATGGAACTAAGGGACCATGGGGAAACAGCAGGGCCACATGGAACCAAGGAAACCTGTGACATGTAGGAACCCTATGGAACCGAGGGTCCATTATGGCACTGCAGAAAGAAGGAGACCATTGTGACACTATGGAAGCTCATGGAACCAAGCAGCCATTGTGACACTACAAGACCTTATTGAACCAGGGAGACCATTGTGACACTCCAGAACCTCATGGCACTAAGGGTTTATTCTGACACAGCAGGGTCCCATGGAACCAATTGTCCATCGTGACAGTGCAGATGCCAGGAGACCATGGTGACATTCTGGAAGCTCATGGAGCCAAGGGTCGATTGTTACAGTCCAGAACCAAGTAAATCATTGTGACAGGACAGAACCTCACGGTACCAAGATTCCATTTTTAAGCAGCAGGGTTTCATGGAACCAAGGAGCTGCTGTAACACAGCAGGGCTGCATGGAACCAATGGTCCATAGTGATACTGCAGATCCAGGGAGACCTATGGCCACACCACGGAACCTCATGGAACCAAGGGTCCAGTGTGACACAGCAGAACCTCTTGGAATCAAGGCAATCATGGTACACCATGGAACCTCATGGAATCACAGATCCAATGGAACACTGAGGAGCCTCACTGGAACAAAGGACATCATTGATGAGACAGAAGCTTATGGAAACTCTGGGGCATTGTGACACTGCAGAGCCTCATGGAACCAAGGGCACCACTGTGACACTGAGGAGCCCCATTGGAACCAAGCAGCCATTTTCACACTGCAGAACCAAGGAGACCATTGTTGACAGTACAAAACCTCATGGAACTGAGGGGCCATTGTTATACTGCGAGGCCTCATGGAACCAAGGGGCCATTGGGACACTGGGGCTCCATGGAACCATATATTCATTGTGACCCAGTGAGGCTGCCTGTAACCAATTGTCCATTGAGATACGGCAGATCCAAGAGACACTATGGCAGTTCATCAGCCAAGGGGAAGTTGTGACACACCAAGGCTTCGAGGAGCCAAGGAGAGCATTGTGCAGTGCAGAAACAAGGAACCATTTTGACCATATGGACCCCAATAGAACCAAGGGGCTATTGTGGAACTGTAAAAGGGACATAATGGAGTCAAGGACAGCACTGATACTGAAATGTGCTGGATAGAAACTTCTGAAAACAGTTTTGAGTATTCTTTATTACAGCATAGTGGTCACTCTGGTAATCCCTCATCCATTTGTGTGTACTGGGCATCAGGTAAACAGTGATTTATCACACATGCTAATTATGTCCTCATTAGCTATCCCCACTTCCTTTGACTTTATTTGACATAGTGGTACCCATTATCACAAATCCTTATGTGGTTCATTGGGGTCTGTCTTCAACATGTGGTAAAGGTGGCTGTTCCTGGATCCCTGCTTTTGTATGATGGCAATTTCCTTGTTTTCCATAATTTCTGCATTATCAGCAGTCTTTCAGGGCTGAGCTGGCATCCTGCTTGCATTTTGAATGACTTCTGCTTGCCTGAGTGACATCTTTGATCTGTTTCTCCAAGGCTGTGCTCTTCTGTTTTACTGTCCTTGACAAAAGCAAATGTTCACTTCTCCTGTCCTTGTCACAGTGCTCACCCTGCACGAGGCATGTCAGCAACCCCCTCCAACCCATGGGCTTGGGGTGGGCAAGTGTTCCTGAGGGAACAGGGATGGGACAGCTGGGCTGGACCAATCTGAGGGATGTTCCATTTTGTGTCACATCATAGTCAGTAATAATCTGAGAGACGTGGGGGGAGCAAAGGGAATAAGGGATTTAATTTTTTTTATGGCATTTTTCTTTCAGACCACCTATACTTCTGTCCTTCTCTAGTCTAACATTTTCAACTAATACGAGATTTCCTGTGGATTTCTTTGCTTCTGTTTGTGGTATTTTCTTATAGTAGTTTATTTGTTTGTGGGGGTTTTTTATTGTGGGTAGGTTTTGCTTTGTTTTTTATTTTTGGTCAGGTTTGGTTTTTTTTCCGTATATACTCTCTTCTGATACATAAGTTTTTTCTCCCTTTTCATGTTGCTTGGTTTGTACCTGATGGCAAGGCAAATCTACCCAACTCAGTCATCTTGCCCAATTATGTTTTGCAGTCATCATCAACTAGAAGAGTTTGGTCACAGACTGCCTGCAACCTGGGAGCATCCACAAAGGAATTGAAAGTGAATTTCATTCCATTATAGAGATAATAGAAATGTTCCACACTGGTGGTCAAGGGTTGGTCACTGAGGGATGTCACCAGGGAGTGGCTGCCAAGGGGACTCTGTGCCATGGATGATATTTGACCCTCATTGATCAGCCAAATTCCCACCCACCCCATGTTCCACCCCTGCAGCCCAGCTCTGTCCAGTCTGGCTCTGAGGAGAGCACAGCAGACCATGTCCCAGGCCTGGCTAAAGTCAGGGCACACAACATCCCCTTCTTTTCCCTCCCACGGGGGTTCTGCCATCCCTGCCTTGTGCCACCACTGCCTGGAATGGCTGCAGGAGGATTTGCCACATGCCCTTCCCTGCTGAGCCTGACCAGTCTGTGACACTCCCAGTGCCCCTCCCTGCCCTGTTTGCAGACTGGTTCCAGATCTGCCTTTCCCAAGTGCCCAAGACCCTCTGGCGTTTCCAACGGCTTTGAGAGAGGTCTCACAGTGACACTGCCCAGCCTTCTCAACATCCCTGACACCAAAGGCCTTTTCCACATCCCTCAGTCCCAGGTCAGTGCCTAGAACACAGCACAGCTCTGTCCAGGTGCTCAGGGTGGTTCAGAAGGGAGGCAGCTCTGATTTCTCCCCACAAACCCCCACCCCAATGGTCTCTCTGTGCAGTCCATGGCTGTCCTGAGCATTTTTTCCTGGAGCCTCCTTGCCCAGGCTGTTTCTCTCTATGGAATCCTACCCACAGCCCAGCAATGAATTCAGGTGGTTTCCCAGAGTTTAGTGGCCTCAAGGCACCATTTGTGCCACCAGAACTGTGCCACCCCCGAGTGCTGATGATGGTGTTTGTGCTCACTCGGGTTCATCTCCCCCCACGCACACGATGCACTGCTGAAATCTCCTCAGTACACAGCAAACTCAGACTGCTCACTGGTCACTTGGTGTCCCTCCATGCAGGGACAAACAACCTCTTGCAGGTGGGTGAGAGAACAGTGCTGGGTGTGGTGGTTGCAGGGGCTGGTGTGGGACAATTGCCCTGGGGCACCTTCCCAGGCTGTGGCCAGAACAAAGACACAGCCCAGGCCCTGCTCTGCTGCTCCCTCAGGTCCATGCCAGGAGCTCTGGCTGTGCCAGGACACTGCTGTGTGCCTCCTGCACACTGCCCCTCTGATACCGAAATAATGAAAAAAAGGACTAATGTAGATATAGTAGTAGTCATGCTAAGGCTTAGAAAACTGCAGTTCTCGGACAGGTCCTGGGAACCAGCCCTGGGAATGAGCTGGGGACTGTGAAAGCAATAATTAAAGATAATTAAAGAATTTAGTAGAGCATATAGGACATTTAGAAACTTTCAAGATAAGGCTAAAGTATAATAATAAATAAAGGGTTCTGGTGATTGGAAAACATGCAAGGGGGATTAAAGGGGGGTAGCCTATAGTTTTGAATAGACAAGCATGCAGAATTTATAACTTTTAGGAATGATATCTACAAGATTTATGTATCTGTATTGTCTTGAAGAATGTGTACCTCTGCACGTAGACTACTTTGTAAAAAAGGTATAAAAACCTGACAAAAAAGGGAACTGTGGGATCCTGACTTTGGACGCTAGTCCGCAGGTTCCCCGGGCCCTGAATAAAGCACCGCATAAACTAACTCTGTTAGTTTGTGTTCTGTTTGGGGCATCGGGCAACAGTTTTCTGGCGACCCAGATGGGACTCCGGAGGCGGCAGGGGCGGTTCGTGGGCTGATCCACTCCACGCTGGTACCAGGTGATTTCTGGGGAGGACATCAACCCATGCCCGACCCCACGCCTGACGGACGACCAGGAGGTAAGCCCGAAGGTGCTTTATTCCTTTTATCGAGGGAAAGGGGGGCCTGCCGATTAAGTCGGAACGGCGTTTCCGCACGGGGGTCACAGACGTCTTTAAGGTTGTGGAAAAGCCTAGGCGCTGACCGTCAGACGCGGCAGTGACTGCACAGGTTCAGCACTTGCCACTTGCAGAGACGAGAAAGGCAAGATTTGTGGAAAGGGTGTGAGTGTTGTGTGTGGTGTGTGTTGAAGAAAAAAAAAAAAAAAAAAAAAAAAAAGGTGTAATGATGCCTTTAAAAACATTTAAAACTCTAGCAAGTTCCGGGATGGAAATCCCAGACGATTCACCTTTGGGCTGTATATTACAACATTGGAATGTGGGGAATTTTGGTCAAGAATTAAGTGAAAAGAAGTTGATTGATTTTTGTAATCATGTATGGCCTTTATATGAACCCGATGGTATGCAATGGCCTAGGAAAGGTACACTGAATCCTGACATTATTACACCTTTGATGCATTTCCTCAAAAGTAATGAAAAATGGGATGAAATACCGTATCTAGACCTCTTTTATTATTTGAAAGATAAACCGGAGGGGCAAAAGGAGTGTGGGATTATGGTTTTGAAAACATTAAAACTGAATTGTGAAGGATGTAAGGGGTGGCAGAAAGAGAAGGAATGCTCGGTTAAGTTTTCAGAACCTGAAGAGGATGTTTCTTTGCTGATAGCCCCTAGTGCCCCTCCGATGGAAGAACGTGGAGAAAGTATGCTAGAGGTAGAAAGGGAGGATCAAGAAGCAAAAATAGAAACCACAGATATACCACGAACCCCCTTAAGCGAAAGAACTTGGAGAGGGCGGTGGGAGGTAGAAAGGAAGAAAAAGGAAGGAGGTGCTCATTTAATGGTGCCGCTGCGTGAAGCAGTCGGGCCGCAGGGGGAACGGGTCATAGTGAAAGTTCCCTTTTCTCCGAATGATTTGCTAATTTGGAAACAATCAGCGGGGGTGTATCGGGAGGATCCTGAACGGACTGCTCGGGTAGTAAAAATGGTAATTAAGACTCAGAACCCAGATTGGAATGATTTACAAGTTTTGTTAGACACAATGATGGATTCTACTGAGAAGGAAATGGTGTTTAAAGCCATGACAGAGAAAGCACGGGAAATGATCAGGTTGCAGCTTGTGGATGGTACAGTAAATGACTTAGTGCCTAGGGAAGATCCGGAGTGGGATCCCAACTCGACGGCGGGTCTCGGAGACTTAAAGCTTATCAGGATTTGTTAACAGAAGGAATACGGAATGGAATACCAAAAACTTTGAATTGGTCTAAGTTATATTCGGTCAGGCAGGAAAAGAATGAGTCTCCATCAACCTTTTTAGAGCGGCTTAAGAAGACAGCTCGCAGATACACTAATTTAGAAGTTGAGGGAGAATCGGGAAAATTACAGCTAGCATTAATTTTTATGGGGCAGTCCCAGGAAGATATTAGAAAGAAATTACAAAAATTGGAGGGAGAAGATACTCGGAATTTAGATAAACTATTGGAAGTTGCGTGGAAAGTATATAATAACAGGGAAAAAGAAACGGCCAGGAGACAACAGGCTAATATGTTAGCAATGTTACAGCAAGTGGCTGGAAATAATATGAGAGGAGGGAGCCGTGGACGTGGACGAGGAAGGGGAAGAGGAATAGCAAAGGGGGAAATGCCAATGGGGGCGGGAGGACTCATGGGTCAATTGAATATGGGAAGAGGAAGAATGCAGCTGGGGATAGATCAATGTGCTCTATGTAAAAATAGAGGACATTGGAAAAATGAGTGTCCTCTCAACCAAGGGATGGGTTTTGGGGGAGGAATTATAGCCAATGGGGATGGAAATCAGGGATTAATGAATACAGGTGCTCTCCCGGGAAATCCACAAGGTGTCGCCCAGGCCTTTATGATGGGGAATTACCAGAATCAGAGCTGACTAGACCAGGATTTAAAGGTAATAATGGAAGTAGATGGGGAACCGTTAGAATTTAGAGTAGATACGGGGGCATCATTCTCAGCTGTCAACACTAAGATAGGACCTTTGAGTGATTCTACTATTCAAGTAGTGGGAGTTATGGGACAAGTTGAGGAACGAACATTTTTGCGGCCATTAGATATAAAATTTGGGGGGAAGGGATTTGACCATCGATTTTTATATATGCCAAATAGCCCAGAATCACTATTTGGGAGGGATCTATTGTCAATGTTAGAAGCAAAGATAATATTTGAAAAGGGTAGAGTAAGATTGGAATTTCCCGAGGAGAATATTGCTAAGCTGTTTGTAGTGAAAGAAGTAGAAGCAGTAGAAATACCACAAGAAATAGAGCAAGCTGTAGTACCATGGGTATGGGAAACAGGAGTACCTGGAAAATCAAAAGCGGCACAACCAGTTGTAATAGAACTAAAAGAAGGAGCCTCCCCAGTAAGGGTAAAACAATATCCTTTGAAATTGGAAGCACGAATAGGAATAGCACCCATGATTGAACAATTTCTTAGCTTAGGAATTTTACAGGAATGTGAGTCAGAATTCAATACTCCGATATTCCCAGTTAGAAAGCCAAATGGTAAGTATAGATTAGTTCAAGATTTAAGAGCAATTAATAATATCACTAAAGATATACACCCAGTAGTAGCTAATCCGTATACATGTTGACAGCTGTGTTGGAAAAATTTAAGTGGTTCACAGTGATTGATTTGAAAGATGCATTTTTCTGTATCCCCTTGGCACTTGAAAGTAGGAAATACTTTGCCTTTGAGTGGGAGAACCCAGACACGGGACGCAAGAAGCAGCTCACCTGGACGCGTCTACCACAAGGATTCAAAAACTCACCAACTATTTTTGGAAATCAATTGGCTCGAGAGTTAGAAGAATTGAAGATGACTCAGGTAAAAGAATCACATTGTTTATATGTTCTCCTACAATATGTTGATGATATCTTTATAGCCTCCGCAGAAAAGGATGTTTGCCTTAGACTCACCATTGAATTACTTAATATGCTGGGACAAGCTGGATACCGAGTATCGAAAGAAAAAGCTCAGCTGGTAAGAACCCAAGTGATTTACCTAGGCTGCGAAATTTCACAAGGGGTGCGAAAGTTAGGAATCAATCGAGTACAAGCAATTTGCACCATACCCACACCACGAAATCCGCAAGAGTTAAGATCCTTTTGGGCATGATAGGGTGGTGCCGCTTGTGGATTCCAGAATTTGGACTGAAAGCAAAACCCTAGATGAAGCAGCCAAAAGCCCTGTGTTTCAGTTGGGGACAAATGCAAGAAAAGGCATTTCAGAGTTTGAAACAAGCTTTAAAGGAAGCCCCAGCACTAGGATTGCCAGATCTCACAAAACCTTTTCAACTATACGTAAATGAGAGACAGAGACTGGCAATAGGGGTTCTCACCCAAAAATTGGGCTCATGGAAGCGCCCGGTGGGGTACTTCTCAAAGCAGCTAGACTCTGTAAGTGCCGGATGGCCAAGTTGTCTTAGGGCTGTGGCAGCAACAGTGCTTCTAATTCGAGAAGCCAGAAAATTGACTTTGGGAAAAAAGATGGAAGTATTTGTTCCCCATATGGTCATTGCAGTTTTGGAACAAAAAGGGGGGCATTGGCTCTCGTCGAGTCGCATGTTACAATATCAGGCACTCCTCCGAGAACAGGATGACATTGAATTAAAAATAACCAATCATCTCAATCCAGCAGAATTTCTTAGGAGCAGCAACCAGGAAGAAGGAGGCGAATTGACACATGACTGCGTAGAAATCATTGAACAAGTGTATGCCAGCCGGAAAGACCTGAAAGATGAGCCTTTGGAAAATCCGGAATGGGAACTGTTTACAGATGGATCCAGCTTTGTGGAAAACGGAACCAGGTATGCGGGATACGCAGTAGTGACTTTGACACAAATAATAGAAGCTCGAGCTTTAACTCCGGGAACTTCAGCCCAGAAAGCCGAGATACAAGCTCTGGCAAGAGCCTTAGAACTTGAGTCAGGGGAAAAGAGTAAACATTTGGACTGATTCAAAATATGCCTTTGGAGTAATACATGTACATGGAGCACTGTGGAAAGAAAGAGGACTGTTGAATTCTCAAGGATCAGAAATTAAGCACAAAGAACAAATATTAGCACTATTGGAAGCAGTGCATAAACCTCAGGCAGTAGCAGTGATGCATGTAAAAGGACATCAAAATGAAGAGGGAAAAGCGTTCCAAGGAAACCAGCTGGCTGACAGAGTTGCCAAACAGGTTGCTCGAGAGGTATGGACACAATTAGCTTATTGCCAGTGTGAATTAACCCTGCCACTTCTTTTCTTGAGCAGAAACCATGGTATACACATGAAGATGAGAAGCTTGCTCAATTTGTTCAGGCCCAGAAGAACGAAAAAGGATGGTATGTCACTACTGAAGGTTAGGTTGTACTGCCAACAAAAGTAATGAAAACAATTTTAGAAATCGAACATAACAAGTGCCATTGGGGAGCAGACGCATTGGTACAATTTTTAAAACGTAAGGTGACTTCCAGTCAGATGTTAACAATGGCAAAACGGATTAACGCCATGTGTCCAGTCTGTATTAAAAATAACCCAATGACACGAAGGCAAATACAACTAGGAAAGTTATAAGTGGGGCCGCAACCAGGAGACTATTGGCAAATAGATTTCTCAGAGCTACCAAAACCACAAGGGTACCGTTATTTACTGGTGTATGTGTGTACCTTTTCAGGGTGGCCAGAAGCCTTCCCATGCAGGACTAACCAGGCAAAGGAAGTAATTAAAACTTTACTACAGGAAATCATCCCTAGATTTGGAATCCCATTAGGAATGTCCTCAGATAGAGGACCTCACTTTGTAGCTAGAGTAGTCCAAGAGGTTGCCAGAGTGTTAGGGATAGCTTGGAATCTCCATATGCCCTGGAGACCACAATCTAGTGGTCAAGTAGAACGGATGAATCAGACATTAAAAGGGCAGATCAAGAAAATTTGTCAGGAAGCAAAGATACAGTGGCCTCAGGCACTACCTCTAGCCTTGCTAAGAATCAGGATTAAACCCAGAGAAAGGATAGGAGTAAGTCCATACGAAATTTTGTATGGCAAACCATATCATGCTACAACTTACAAAGGGGACCCTCACTTAGTAGGAGATCAAGCATTGTTGAGTTACATTTTGTCTTTAAATAAAGTCCTTACAGCGCTGCGAGGAGCATTGCAGTGGAACCGGCCCCTGCCCTTGGAGAATCCTGTCCATGACATACAGCCAGGAGATCAAGTATATGTGAAGAACTGGAATACGGAACCCTTGAAAGAAGTATGGGACGGTCCTCACCAGGTGATCATGACTACCTACACGGCAGTGAAAGTCCAAGGGATCGAAAACTGGATTCACTACACTCGAATCAAGAAGGTCCCGTCAAGATGGGAAGTACAGCCTCTGTCGGCAACAAAGCTGGTGTTCAGGGCAAGGACTTAGTTCTTTTAACATTAGTCTGTATAATGCAGGTGGGAGAAGCATTTGTTAAAATTACAGTTCCGGAGCCAGATGTAATGGTGCCTGAAGGTGCGGGAGTAAATTTAACCTGTTTGTTTTCTGACAACCAGAGAGCTGGATTAAAAGAAGTACATGCAGCCTGGAGACAAATCACCACAGACGAGGTATTTACAGAAGGAATCGTGACACTTTGGGATATGGAACAGCAAAGAGGTAACACCACATTGACAATATCTCATATGCAAGCTGATCAGGTAGGACAATTCTCATGCATTGTGCGGATTAGAGAAAGTTTTGATTATGGGGACATAAATGTAGGTATTCTAAAAGAGAATGGGAGAACATGGCAGGTGACAGAAGCTGGAAAAACACAACAAGAATTGGGACAAGAAAATTTAATAGTGGGATTGGTTAGAGATTTTGGACAAGTACAGAATACTACGTCCATCACTGCATGTTTACCTTTACCTAAAGCGGCAGGAGATCCAATACCATGGGGCATCATTCCCGTTGGGGAAATGCCTCCAGTAACTATAAATGGGACAAAAAGATGTAATAAAGAAATACGGAATCATACTAAGATGATAGAGGAAACCTATACAGTTCGAGGGAAATGGTCAACACCGGGACAAAAGAGTGAGTGCCTAAAATTACTAAATCCAGTTTTTACAAGAATTGGACGGTTCAAGAATGTAGGATGGTGTACTTATGACATAAGACAAAAAAGACAAAAACCAGTCACAGAATTTTCTTATGAGATAGTATGTCAAGAAGGGAAGGAAGAATGGGAACATTGGAAAACGATTTGGGGTCCTAGTTTGTTAGAACCTTACAGTTACATAGGACCAGTACATTGGTGTGTCGAATGGTCAGGCCAGAGAGAGCAAGAACATCTAGGAGTGTTAGGAACTGAAACAGTAAGACGGGATCGAGTGACCCTCACACCTAGCTGGAATTGTAGCAAAATAATCACCTGTGATACCCCTGAATCCCAAATTGGTTTAGTGCCAGTACGGATACTATTAAAATGGGGCTGTGAATGTCAAAGGTATAATCATACAATAACAGGTGAAATAAAAGGGGCATGGAAAGATTGTCAGGCGACTACCATCAGGAGTCCAGGGCATTCAGTGTGGGTAATGGGGCACGGACAGTGGACTACTCATATGCCTATTAACGGCCCGGTCACACAGATTACTTTAGGAGTCCCTACACTTTGTCCTTTTTGGAAACAGTCTAAATTAACGCAGAGATGCAGTCACGAACAAAGAGAGAAACAAATGAAGTGGCAGAAGAACTAGGACTGGGAGATGAAGATGAATGGCATGAACCCTCATCAGGAGTTAAATTTGGATGGGTATTGGAATCCTTGTTTGCACCAATCTCTACATATAGAAACCGGGAGATGCTGTACAAATTATTAGGACAAACTGAGAGGCTAGCCTCAGTTACAAAGAAAGGATTTAGGGATCTAAACTTACAGTTGCAGGCAACGACAAGAATGACAATCCAAAATAGAATGGCATTAGATTTGCTTTTATTAAAAGAAAATGGAGTCTGTGGGTACCTCCAAGGAAAGGTTGACCATTGCTGCGTACATATCCCAAATGTCACAGAAGAAGTAGAAAAAGACATAAGTCAATTAGAACAAATTGAAACAAAAGTGCATGAAGTCCAGGAGGAAGCTGAACATAACTGGGTAGGAGCACTGTTTAGCTCCCTAGGAATCCAAGTCTCTGGTTGGATATCATCAATTGTACAATATGTAATAATGATTGTATTGATTATTGTAGTATGCATGATTATGTATAGATGTCTTTTAGGAATGATTGCCAGAGAAGGAACTCATACTCGACGTGTTATGAGAGCATTGACCCGGAAAGAAGTAATCCTGCCAACTCGAAAAGAAGACTCACCATCCTACTTAGAAACCATAACTTGAAGAATTGAGCATCCTTGCAGAAAATCTGAAGAATGCTCAAAAGGGGGGAGTTGATACCGAAATAATGAGAAAAAGGACTAATGTAGATATAGTAGTAGTCATGCTAAGGCTTAGAAAACTGCAGTTCTCGGACAGGCCCTGGGAACCAGCCCTGGGAATGAGCTGGGGACTGTGAAAGCAATAATTAAAGATAATTAAAGAATTTAGTAGAGCATATAGGACATCTAGAAACTTTCAAGATAAGGCTAAGTATAATAATAAATAAAGGGTTCTGGTGATGGGAAAACATGCAAGGGGAATTAAGGGGGGGTAGCCTATAGTTTTGAATAGACAAGCATGCAGAATTTATAACTTTTAAGAATGATATCTACAAGATTTATGTATCTGTATTGTCTTGAAGAATGTGTACCTCTGCACGTAGACTACTTTGTAAAAAGGTATAAAAACCTGACGAAAAAGGGAACTGTGGGATCCTGACTTTGGACACTAGTCCGCAGGTTCCCCGGGCCCTGAATAAAGCACCGCATAAACTAACTCTGTTAGTTTGTGTTCTTTTTGGGGCATCGGGCAACAGGGGTAGTTTGACATCAGGAAAAAATTCTTCACTGAAAAAGTGATTGGGATCTGGAATCTTTTGCCCAGGGAGTGGTGGAGTCACTGTCCCTGGCGACATTTATAAAAAGATTGGACATGGCACTCAGTGCCATGGTCTAGTTGATGAGGTAATGTTATGTCATAGGTGGACTTAAAGGTCTCAAAGGTCTTTTCCAACTTCATTAATTCTGTGATTTGATGTCATAATAGTCTCCATTGTTCCATGAGGCCCAACAGTATCACATTTGTCCCCTTGGTCCCATGAGGCCAGGCAGTATCAAAATGGCCCCTTTGTTTCATGGAGCACCACAGTGTCTGTATGGTCCTCTTGGTTCACAGGGTCCCACAGTGTAACAATGGGCCCTTGGTTCCATGAGTTTCCTCAGTGTCACAGTGATCTCCTTGGATCCTCAGTGTCACAATGGCCCCTTGGCTCCCTGTGGCCCTGTGGTGTCACAATGGCTCCTGTCTGCAGGACGCAAGGAATTATCAAAATGGCCCTTTGTTTCCGTGAGGTTCCACAGTGTCATAGTGGTATCCCTGGTTCCATGAGGGTCTCCTGCATCACAATGGCCCCTTGGTTCCATGAGGTTCTAAGGTGTCACAGTTGAATCCTCAGTTCTGAGAGGCCACACTGCCAAGTCTTGAAGTATCAGAATAAGACTCTTTGAACCAATTTGGTGTGGAAGAGGACATCATTTATTTATGCCTTAGGTTTAACCCGGGATAACTCCTAACCTGATTTGGAAAACTGATTCAACAAGTATGTTCTATATATTCAGTCACCACATGTGTATAACAATTTACACATTTCCAAAAAACCCAACCCAAATTCCCAAGATCAAGAGTCCTTGTTTTTTCAATCACCGCACCCTTAAGCAAGATGTTTTCTTCTCTTTCAATTGTCCCTCCTGGAAAAGCAGGCCCAGCATGCCTTGTTCCTGTGATAAAATTTCACAGGCACAGTAAAACTTGAATTAAAACATTTAGAATCAGGGCCAAGGCTTTGTGTGGCCAGGCAGAGGCAGGCAGGACGCAGAGCTGTCACCAAAGGAAGGGGCCAGCGAGGTGGGGCAGCCGGGGGATGACGACAGCCTGCAGGGACAGAGGCGCAGGGCATGGACACCGTAGGACAGCCTGGGCTGCAGAGGGCACTGGGATGGGCAGCAGCTGAAAGGCCCTGCCAGAGCCAACTCATGCAGCACTTGGGCCATGGCTGCTGGCCCTGGGCCTGAGGCCAGCAGGGGACAGTGAGCCTTGCTGTGCTGGGGCCTCATTGCCTCCTTGTCCCTGCTCAGCAGCCTGGCAAGGGCTGCCCCATGGTCCTGCCCTTGGCATTGCACATCCCCAGAGCCCAGTGGCCCGGGAAGAACCCTGAGCAATGAGGGAGGGACAGGATCTGCCTTGCCAGAGTCTGGAGCTAAGGTCTTGGCCCTTTGCATTCCTGAAACACATCCAGGTTTGGTCAGCATCAGAGACACCTTTCCCTTGTTTGTCTCCACTTGTCATCACTGCCACCAGTGTTCTGCTCTAACTGGAACCTGGGGACGCTTTCTCAGGTGTGTTCCTCATTGGAACCCATTAAAACTTCAAGAAACTTTGGAGTTTGATTGTGACATGAAAATCTTGAGAAGTTTTTGAACACTCTCTCAGGGACTGAGTCTGATGTAAACAGCACCAAAGCTCTGAGAGGGTTGTTAAAGTCCTTGAGCTGTGTCTGTGCGTCTGAGCTGGGCTGGCCTCCTGGCACAGAGGCAGCTACTGGCTAGCAAGAAGACCTTCAAAAAGACATTTTTGCTGAGGAGCAGCTCCTCTCCCATCCCAGTAGGGATGAGGGCACTGCCTGCAGGCACTGAGGGGACAGGAGCCAGGCACAGACAGGCTAAAGGCAATCAGGACTGGGAAGACTTTGAGCTGAGACTTCACTTGGGGAAACATCTTCACAGCCCTGGACATGGTGAGTCTGTGGGTGCTGGGCAATGTGCCAGGTGCTCCTGGTGGGGTCTCCTGGATCCAGCACACCCCACAGCCTGGGGGATATGTCAGGAGGACTCTCCCAGTTTCTCAGAGGCAGAGGAGGAGGAGGATGTGCTGCAGAGCAGGGCTGCCCTGGGCACAGTCAGAGGGAAAGGGCAGGATGGCTCCTGCTGCCAGGGATGGCTGCAGGGGCTGAAGCTGGGGCTGCAGCCAGGGCTGCCCAGGGCTGTCCTGCACAGCAGCTCCTGCAGCCATCAGGGCTCTTGGCCAGCCCAGGGCATGTGCCACCTGCCAGGGGCAGCTCTCAGCCTGCCTGGCAGCTCCCCATGTACTGTGGGAGAAGTTGGAGGAGGAAGGAGCCACCCCCATCGGGGCAGATTCCTCCTGATGTGGAGATGGTGCTGCATGGCCAGGGCTGCTCTCAGCATTCTCCTCACGGGAAGGGAAAGGGGCTGTCAGGTGTGTCTGTGTCACTGAGACTCCTGCACTGTCCCACTGGGCATCAGCAGATCTGCCTCACATCTCCCTCACAAAGTGCCTCCTCACCCTCCTGTGCCTACAGACAGCAGCGGCAGCACCTTGGCTTGCAGCATCTCAGATTGTCTCAGCTGCCCTTAAGGCCCTGCTGGGAGGGAGAAGCCCCTGAGCAGTGCCCTGTGCTGGGAGGGGTGTGCAGGGCAGAGCTGAGCCCCCAGGGCTGGACTCGGCTCTGACAGCACTGGCAGGGACAAGGCTTGGATAGAGAGAAACAGCTCGAGTAGGAACAACCCCAGGCAGCTGAGAGCCACACCAAACCTGGATATTCCATCCTGTCTAGCTGCACAGGGAAAGGGAGGTGGCTTTAGAGGAACTAACTTTGAAACCAGATCTTTCAAAATGTCCTCTTTATTTTTTCAAGCACATTTTAAGTGTAAACATTCTGAAATAAAGGCAGGTGTATAAGAGTGAGGGCAGCTGTGTGGGACAAGCAGGTCTGACTATACTCGGGCAGAAGGAGGACTATGTTTCCCCTGGGCTCTCCATTGTTCAGGCTCAGACCAATGCCTAAAGAGGATTTCTCTCCCTTTAAAGAAAGAAAATCCCTGAGCTCAAAGATAAAAAAACAAAGTGAGAGAAATTTACCCAATGAAAGAGATGCAATTTTGAGTAATTATCAAAGAAAATAGCATCGAATTGACACAAGGAAACCTGTCCCAACTACTCTGTCTTCTTTTAACAGCCCACCCTGGCCAGAGGGAAGCAATGTCCAACAGCAGCTCCATCAGCCACTTCCTCCTGCTGCCATTGGCAGACACACGGCAGCTGCAGCTCCTGCACTTCTGCCTCTTCCTGGGCATCTCCCTGGCTGCCCTCCTGGGCAACGGCCTCATCATCAGCGCCGTAGCCTGCGACCACCACCTGCACACCCCCATGTTCTTCTTCCTGCTCAACCTGGCCTCACTGACCTGGGCTGCATGTGCACCACTGTCCCCAAAGCCATGCACAATTCCCTCTGGGACACCAGGAACATCTCCTACTCAGGATGTGTTGCACAACTATTGACTTTTGCTTTTTTCATTTCAGCAGAATTATACCTCCTGACCGTGATGTGCTACGACCGCTACGTGTCCATCTGCAAACCCCTGCACTACGGGACCCTCCTGGGCAGCAGAGCTTGTGCCCACATGGCAGCAGCTGCCTGGGCCAGTGGCTTTCTCACTGCTCTGCTGCACACGGCCAATACATTTTCCCTGCCTCTGTGCAAGGGCAATGCCCTAGGCCAGTTCTTCTGTGAAATCCCACACATCCTCAAGCTCTCCTGCTCACACTCCTACCTCAGGAAATTTGGGGTTTCTGCTTTTACTACTTCCTTAGCACTTGGCTGTTTTGTATTCATTGTTTTCTCCTATGTGCAGATCTTCAGGGTCGTGCTGAGGATCCCCTCTGAGCAGGGACGGCACAAAGCCTTTTCCACCTGCCTCCCTCACCTGGCTGTGGTCTCCCTGTTCCTCAGCACTGCAGTATTTGCTCACCTGAAGCCCCCCTCCATCTCCTCCCCGTCTCTGGATCTGTCCCTGTCAGTTCTGTACTCAGTGGTGCCTCCAGCCCTGAATCCCCTCATCTACAGCCTGAGGAACCAGGAGCTCAAAGGAGCTCCGAAAAAATTGATGACTCTCTATTTTCAGAAGCATTAAATGCTCTCTTTTCTTCTGCAGGGCCTTTAGAATGCAGCTCTTTACAATATCTTTTTTTTTTTTTTTTCTTATCTGTCCTTTTTTTTTTTTTGATAACTTTTTCTACTTTTGTGTTGTGTACAAAATACTGTAAATTACTCTTTGCATTTCTACATTAATATCTACTTTACTTTTGGAAGAGAAAGACATGCAAGAGGTCTATTCCCATGCATTTAAATAAAAAAAGTGCATGCCCTCTCCTGTGTGTCCAAGATCCTTCCTCAGCACTTCTCTGTCTCTGCAGGGGCAGTGCCTGTGAGCAGAGGCAGATGTGAAGAGACTCCCAGCACAGCAGCACAGCCACGGACAATGGCCCTGGCTCTTCCCACATCTGCTCTTCCTAACTCCACCCTCTCTTTGCCAGCCCTTCTGTGGCTGTAAGGCCGCAGTGCTCTGGCAGCTTGGTCACTGTCCTGCTGTGTCCGTGCTGTGAGCACAGGCAGGGACAGGCCATGGGCACTGCTGGGACACAGCTGGGCTCCAGCACAGCAGCTCCATCAGCAAAGGGCATCTCCTGAGGGCAGGGCAGGAAGACTTCGCTCTCCTGCAGAGCTGCTGTCAGCAATGTGCTCCAGGAATGCAAAGCAAAGCCCAGTGCCTGGGGCAGAGGGGCAGTGTGCAGGGGGGCACACAGCAGTGTCCTGGCACAGCCAGAGCTCCTGGCATGGACCTGAGGGAGCAGCAGAGCAGGGCCTGGGCTGTGTCTTTGTTCTGGCCACAGCCTGGGAAGGTCCCACACTAGCCCCTGCAACCACCACACCCAGCACTGGCCTCTGCCCCACCTGCAGGAGGTTGTTTGTCCCTGCATGGAGGGACACCAAGTGACCAGTGAGCAGTCTGAGTTTGTTCTGTACTGAGGAGATTTCAGCAGTGCATCATGTGTGTGTGGGGAGATGAACCCGAGTGAGCACAAACACCATCATCAGCACTCGGGGCTGGCACAGTTCTGGTGGCACAAACGGTGCCTTGAGGCCACTAAACTCTGGGAAACCACCTGAATTCATTGCAGGGCTGTGGTTAGGATTGCATAGAGAGCAACATCCTGGGCAAGGAGGCTCCAGGAAAAAAATGCTCAGGACAGCCATAGACTGCACAGAGAGACCATTGGGGTGGGGGTTTGTGGGGAGAAATCAGAGCTGACTCCCTTCTGAACCACCCTGAGCACCTGGACAGGGCTGTGCTGTGTTCTGGGCACTGCCTGGAACTGAGGGATGGGGAAAAGGCCTTTGGTGTCAGGGATGTTGAGAAGGCTGGGCAGTGTCACTGTGAGACCTCTCTCAAAGCCCTTGGAAAGGCCAGAGCCATCCCAGAGGGTCCTGGGCACTTGGGAAGGACAGACATGGAACCAGTCTGCAAACTGGGTAGGGAGGGGCACTGGGAGAGTCACAGCCTGGTCAGGCTCAGCAGGGAAGGGCATGTGGCAAATCCTCCTGCAGCCATTCCAGGCAGTGGCAGCACAAGGCAGGGATGGCAAAATCCCAATGGGAGGGAAAAGAAGGGAATGTTGTGTGCCCAGATTTTAGCCAGGCCTGGGACATGGTCTGCTGTGCTCTCCTCAGAGCCAGACTGGACAGAGCTGGGCTGCAGGAGTGGAACATGGGGTGGGTGGGAATTTGGCTGAACAATGAGGGTCAAATATCATCCATGGCACAGAGTCCCCTTGGCAGCCACTCCCTGGTGACATCCCTCAGTGACCAGCTGTCCTGGGTTGATGTTTTAACTGGCTCCTCACCCTGCCCCCCTTGGCCATGAAGCTGTCTGCTCCCAGGGGAGGGGCCGCCTGGGCTGCTCACTTTGGCTCTAGCTGCTGCTGCTTGTGGCTCTTGCTGCTGTAGTGTGGTTCGTTGCCTAGTTTGTTAGTTAGCTGGTTTTTTGTTTTCTTAATTTTTTGGCTTTATATTGCTTGAATTATTTGGTTTAGCTCGCTGCTGTTTAAGGCTTGCTGGCTATTCCGGCTGTTTTTTTTTTCCTTTCTCTCTCTCCCCCTCTCCCTTCCCCCCCCCTCACCTCCCGAGGATCAGCACCAGCTCCAGAGGAACCCTGCGGCCTGCCTCTGGACACCGGCCTGCCTCTGGACACCGGCCAGAGAACCGTTTTGTCCTTCTAGTGAAGATCGAATCGTCCACGTCTCTCTCTCTCTCTCGGCAAAAATTTTTCTTTTTTTTTTGTCATCTAAATCTCTGCTGGGAAGTGTTTCTCTTGTATGTGTTAATAAATAGGTTTTTTCCACTTTTCCCCCTGAGTAAAATATTTTTTTTCTTAAGTCCAGTGGTATAAAGAATTGGGGGTTTATTCCCTGGGGAGCTCTTCTGGGGTTTTTTTCCCCATGTTTGTCCAAACTAAGACATTTCTTATTTGGTGGCCCGTACGGGGAAGGAGAAAGTGGAAAAAACTTTAATAACATCTTGTTTTTAATTTGCCTGTATTAATATCAGTATGTTTTTTGAAGCCATGATGTCTTTTGGATTGGAAGCCTGCCTGTATGTTTGCTCTTTAGAGTTTTTTGAAATCTTAATACCCCTGTGGTCTTTGGGCCTGTTCTCTTACTCAGAGATAGCCCCAGTGTTGTCTCTAGCACGTAGTTTTTTCATGAAAGGGGTATTAACCAAAATACTCATTGGGCTAGGCTTAGTTGTTTTAATCTGCCAGAAGTTTATGAAGGTGTTAAAATCCACTTCAGGATGTACAAGTCGTGGTTTGTGTTGTGCACTCAATTCATTAGAGGAGAAGCAAGCAAAAGGATTTCTTGCCTTTATTTTCCTTCTTCTCCCCTAAATTATTTACATCTCTGTTAAAAAATGTTCAGCTCTCCCTGAGTGTAAAGAAAACCATCTTTCTGGTATTTAATTTAGTAAGTTTTTTCTATACTGTCTGCAGTTTATACAAAATAAAAGCTGAGATTTCTAAGGATGCAAGTGTTACAACCCCTGATTTGGTAGCAAAGCAGAGTGGGAGGAATTCTGAGTGGTGTGGCAAATAGGAGGAACTGGGCCAAATTCTAAAAGAGTTTTCTAAACCTATAATCTGAAATTTTTCATCTAAACAAATTCAAGACCCAGTCAAAATTGCAAAGTACTTAAAAGAAAAGTGTCAGGACAATTCTAAGGAAAAGAAAATCACTGAAGTGACCTGGGCTCTGGCGTACGCTTATCGAACCCTGTTAGATAGTGTAAGACAACAAACAAAAGAGAGGGAACAGGGAGATAACGTAGCTACTATTCCAGTTACTCAGACTGCAGTTAACACCTCAGGCTCCAGGACAGGGGCAAAATTAGACAGCAAGCTTCAACCTATGGCTGTGGCTACCAGTACCAGGAGTAAAAAGTGCACAAAAAAACAGATCGGCCGGGGGAGGATGATGATGATAAGGATGCAGGAGAAGGACCTTCAACCCCCTAATATAAAATCCGAAGCTAAAGTGACTGATGGGAGATCAGAAACTAATAATGAGTCCCTTTCCCTGAAAGATCTTCGTAGTCTAAAAAAAACCTATACAAGGCGACCTGATGAATCCATAATTAGTTGGCTAGTCCGGCTTTGGGATGCAGCAGGTGAGGCAACCATCCTGGATGGCACGGAAGCGAGACATTTGGGATCCCTGTCTCAAGATCCAGTCATCGATCAAGTATGATGAGGGGAGCTAATCCTCAGAGCCTCTGGTCACGTGTATTGGACAGTGTGGCACAAAGATATCTCTGCGCTGATGACCTGTACATGCAGCAAACCAAATGGAAAACCATCGAGCAGGGAATCCAACGTTTGAAAGAGATGGCGGTAACAAAAATTATTTTCTCAGATGACGTAACAACTAGAAATCCAGATCTGGTACCATGCACACCGATTATGTGGAGGAAGCTTGTGAGGCTTGGACCATCTAAATATGCCTCAGTTCTTGCAATCATAAAACGAAAAGACATATATGAAACAGTGCTTAATATGGCAAAAAAGCTTCGGGCGTACGCTAATGCTGTGCATGGCCCAACGCATGCCAAAATTGCAGCCGTAAAAACACGTTTACAAAACTTAAAAGATAAGTTAGAGAAAAACCATAAGAAGCTAAAAGAGAAAATCAAGGAAGATCTCCTCCAAATCTCAACAGTGCAAATCAAACGTCCTGGCAGTCAACGCAAACGCTCCTCTGCTGAGGAGAGAAGGTACACCCCACGTGCGGAGTTGTGGTTTTTCTTGCGTAACTGCGGAGAAAATATGAAGAGGTAGGATGGAAAGCCCACAGCTGTTCTGGCACGACAAGTGCGTAATTTAAAAGAAGACAAGACTCAACAAAAAGGTTCTATCAAAAAAAGAGCAGCTCCAGTCGCCCGAAATCACAGTGCCACGTATGAGGAGGATGATGACGACATGTCTGATTCACTTAAAGGAACTTCTAAAACCTATGCCCCCGTCAAAAAAATAAACAGACTTAGAGAGGCCCTGCCTCTAGCCAGGGTAAGGCCAGGAAAAACCGAGTGTTTTAAACCGTGTAAATTCAGTGGCCTGGCACATCGAAACCACAAAAGTATAAAGCTTTAGTAAACACTGGATCACAGTGTACTATATTTCCATCAGGATGTGTCGGAGAAGAGACCGTTTCTATTGCTGGTGTAACAGGTGGATCACAGGACTTTACCATAGTGGAAGCGAAAATGAGTCTAAGTGAAAAAAAATGGAAGAAATACCCGATTGTGACTGGCCCAAAGGCCCCGTATATTTTAGGAATAAATTTCCTTCGAAGCGGGTATTTTAAGGACCCAAAAGGCTTCAAGTGGGCATTTGGGATAGCGACTGTGATGGCGGAGAGAATCCAGCAATTGAACACCCTGCCCGGACTATGTGAGAATCCAATTGCCGTGAGACTCCTAAGGGTAGAGGAGCAGAGGGTACCGATTGCCACTTCAATAGTACATCGCCGGCAATATAAGACAACTCAAAATGCTGTGATCCCGATCCATAAAATGATCCGGGAGCTGGAGCGCCAAAGGGTGGTGAGCAAAACCCACTCACCCTTCAACAGTCCCATCTAGCCTGTGCGCAAGTCTGACGGAGAATGGAGATTGACAGTAGACTACCGCGCATTGAATGAAGTCACCCCACCGTTGAGCGCTGCCGTGCCAGACATGCTGGAGCTCCAGTACAAGCTAGAGTCCAAAGCAGCAAGGTAGTATGCCACCATTGACATTGCCAATGCGTTTTTCTCCATTCCTTTGGCAGCAAAATGCAGGCCGCAGTTTGCTTTCACCTGGAGGGGCGTGCAGTACACCTGAAACCGACTGCCCCAAGGTAGAAGCACAGTCCCACCATCTGCCATGGGCTGATCCAGGCTGCACTAAAAAAAAGTGAGGCTCCAGAACATTTGCAGTACATCAATGACATCATTGTGTAGGGAAACACAGCAAAAAAAGTGTTTAAGAAAGGAGAAGAAATTATCTGAATTCTCCTAAAAGCCGGTTTTGCCATCAAAAAAAAAAAAAAAGTTAAGGAACCTGCTCGTAAGATCCAGTTCCTAGGAGTAAAGTGGCAAAATGAAAGACGTCAAATTCCTACTGATGTTATTAATAAAATCACAGCTATGTCTCCACCTACTAACAAAAAGAAAACACAAGCTTTCTTGAGTGCTATAAGCTTTTAAAAAATGCACATCCCCGAGTACAGTCAAATTATAAGCCCTCTTTACCAGGTTACTCGGAAGAAAAATTTTCATTGGGGCCCAGAACAACAACAAGCCTTCATCCAAATTAAACAAAAAATTGCCCATGCTGTAGCTCTTGGCCCCGTCAGGACGGGGCCAGATGTAAAGAATATGCTCTACACTCCAGCTAAAAACCACGGTCTGTTTTGGAGTCTGTGGCAAAAGGTGTCAGGTGAAACCCGAGGCCGACCCCTGGGATTCTGGTGCAGAAGTTACAAAAAGTCTAAAGATAATTATACCCCGACAAAAAAAAAAAATCCTAGCTGCTTATGAGGGAGTCCAAGCTGCTTCAAAAGTAATTGGCACAAAAGCACAACTTTTTCTGGCACCCCGGTTGCCAGTGCTGGGGTAAATGTTCAGTAGGAAGGTTCCCTCCACCCACCATGCCACCAGTGCCACATAAAGCAAGTGAATAGCCCTCATTACGCAGCGCGCTCGGATTGGAAAATTAAATCGCCCAGAAATCTTAAAAATAATTACCAACTAACCAGAAGAAAAAAGTTTTAGTGTAACAAACGAAAAACAAAAACCAGTAACCCAAGCTAAAGAAGCACCACCTTACAACCAGCTACCTGCAGAGGAAATCCGTTATGCCCTGTTCACCAACGGTTCCTGTCGCATTGTAAAGACAAATCAAAAATAAAAAGCAGCTGTATAAAACCCTACACAACAAGTTGCAAAAGCTACTAAAAAAAAAAAAAAAGTCTAGTCAATTCGCTAAACTCAAAGCTGTCCAACTGGCTTTAAATATTGCCGAAAAAGAAAAGTAGCCAAAGCTCTATCTTTACACTAATTCCTAAATAGTAGCCAACGCTTTGTGAAAATAGCTGCAAAAATAAAAAGAAACAAACTAGCAGACCAGAGGAAAACCAATATAGGCTGCAAAAAAGTGGAAAGACATAGCTACTCAGTTAAACAAGCTACCCGTGAAAGTTCGCCATGTGAACGCCCATGTCCCCAAAAGTAAAGCTAACGAAAAACAGCGAAATAATCATCAAGTAAATCAAGCAGCAAAAATAAAAGAGTTAAAAATAAATTTAAATTAAAAACATAAGGAAAAGTTGTTCCTGGCTCAATGAGCCCATAATGCCTCAGGCCATCAGGGGAGGGATGCCACCTATAAGTAAGCACGAGACCGAGGGGTGAATCTTACCATGGACAGCATTACTCAAGTTATTCATAATTGTGACACTTGCGCTGCCATCAAGCAAGCCAAGCGGGTAAAGCCCCTCTAGTATAAAAAACAGTAGTCCAAGTACAAGTATAAAAAGGTTTGGCAAATTAATTACATCGCACTGCCTCAGACCCGCCAGGGCAAACGTTATGTGCTGACCATAGTAAAAGCCACCACCAAATGGTTAAAAACTTACCCTGTATCTCACGCCACTGCCCGCAACACCATCCTAGGCCTGGAAAAACAGGTCCTTTAAAGGCATAGTACTCCTAAAAAAATCAAGTCAAACAATGAAACTCATTTTAAAAATAACCTTGTCAACACCTAGGCTAAAAAACACAGTATTAAGTGGGTGTACCACATCCCTTACCATGCACCAGCTGCAAGTAAAGTAAAAAAGTACAATAAATTGTTAAAAACCACCTTAAAAGCATTGGGTGGGGGATCCTTTAAAAATTAAGAGCAGCATTTGGCAAAGGCCACTTGGTTAGTCAACACTCTAAGTTCCACCAACCGAGCAGGTCCTGCCCAATCTAAGTGCCTTAATACAATAAATAAAGACAAAGTCCCAGCAACCCATGTCAAAAAATTGCTAAAAAAGACAGTATAAATTAATCCTGCCTCAAGTACAAGCAAACCCATTCAGGAAATTGCCTTTGCTCAAAAACCTAAATGTACTTAGTAAATAATGCAAAAAAATAAAACAACCACTGTGTATCTCAAAGAAATCTAACTGTAAAATAAGACAAAAAAAATATGTAAATGTTAAAAGTTTAAGCAAGTCAAAAAAAGTGTTCATATTGTGTTTAATAAGTGTATATCCCAATCGTGTGTCAATAATCACGATATAAAATAAAAAGTAGAATGTCCTGAGTTAATGTTTTGACTGGCTCCTCACCCTGCCCCCCTTGGCCATAAAGCTGTCTGCTCCCAGGGGAGGGGCCGCCTAGGCTGCTCACTTGGGCTCTAGCTGCTGCTGCTTGTGGCTCTTGCTGCTGTAGTGTGGTTCGTTGCCTAGTTTGTTAGTTAGGTTTTTTTTCTTAATTTTTTGGCTTTATATTACTTAAATTATTTAGTTTAGCTCGCTGCTGTTTAAGGCTTGCTGGCTATTCCGGCTGTTTTTTTTTCCTTTCTCTCTCTCCCCCTCTCCCTTCCCCCCCCTCACCTCCCGAGGATCAGCACCAGCTCCAGAGGAACCCTGCGGCCTGCCTCTGGACACCGGCCTGCCTCTGCACACCGGCCTGCCTCTGGACACCGGCCAGAGAACCATTTCGTCCTTCTAGTAAAAATCAAATCCACGTTCTCTCTCTCTCTCTCATATAATTTTTTTTTTTTTTTGTCATCTAAATCTGTGCTAAAAAGTGTTCTCTTGTATGTGTTAATAAATAAGTTTTTTCCACTTTTCCCCCTGAGTAAAATATTTTTTTTCTTAAGTCCAGTAGTATAAAAAATTTAAAATTTATTCCCTAAAAAGCTCTTCTAAAAGTTTTTTCCCCTAAGTTTGTCCAAACTAAAACACCAGCCCTTGACCACCAGTGTGGAACATTTCTATTATCTCTATAATGGCATGAAATGCACTTTCAATTCCTTTGTGGATGCTCCCAAGTTGCAGACAGTCTGTGACTGAACTCTTCTAATTGATGATGACTGCAAAACATAATTGGGCAAGATGACTGAGTTGGGTAAATTTG
>NW_026612861.1:0-27337 GCF_029582105.1 Oenanthe melanoleuca | reverse complement strand
AGAAATACTTATAGAATGGTATTTAATGCATTCTTCCTGTTTTTTCAGTTGTATAATCTTCATTTTCTGTGACAGAGTGAGATTTTGATCTCACTCATGCACCACAGGGAAAATATGCTTTATATTCAGACTACAGGATTATTTCTTAAACTAATGATAATTCACAAACTGGCAAAAAGGGAGCTTAGTTTTCAAATCCCATGGGAGAATTGCAAGAGTAGCAGGCGGAAAGACACAGTTTTATTCTATCCTTTTCAACTATCAGAGGGCTTTGCAAAGTTGAAACTGAAATTTCCATTGTGCTTCTACTCAGTTGTGATGACTGGTGTTCAGAAAATGAGTGCACTGTACCTGGTTTGGCCTGCTTACTGCTTGGGAAAGTTTTACACAGTATTCCCCACACTGTGCCTGGCTGTGATCGTGGCTTTGGCTTCTCCGGCTTTCCTGATTATTGAGTGTAGTGAGATGTTGTTTCCTTCCTTATTCCTTTCTCAGTATTCCTCTCTAATGTTGTCATATATCTGACAGTGTCCCAGGAAGTCAATACAAAAACAGTGGATTGGGACATTCTCCTATGTCTGAGCATAATCAAAACTGGCTAAACCAAGGTGTATCCAGAAGCTACTTTGAGCCTTTATTCCTTTGGCTGGCATCACCTTTCTGGAAAGATTTTGATCAGAAGGCTTGACATGGCTGCAACACGTTCAACACAGGGATGTTTGTAAAGAAAACAAAGCAGAACAGAACCACAGCCAGACACTTTGCACAGTCATGCTCCAGGTCAGCATGTACACCCTAATATATGAAGAATCACTGTTGACTTTTGCTTTGAATTCTCTGGACCTTATTTTGAACTCCCCAGGAATTTAATGTTTCTGCTATTAAATGGTTTTGCTGTTTTCCCTCTGTACATCTGTCTGGGATTGGTGCTATGCACATTCCACAGCTGCTTGTATTCATATGGGTTTTGTAGAGAGAATGCAGTGGGGAAAAGTACTGCTTTATGTCTGAAGTGAAATAATAAAATAGAAGTTAAATAGTAAAGATAAGATAAATTTAGGATATTACTAGATGCACTTTTGGAAGGAAGTTATTTAAAGTACTGATACTAAATGATGGTTGGTCTGTTGTTACACGAGGTTAATTGTGTGTACATTGTTACCAAAGCCTCCCTCTTCCTTTCCCTGGTGCTAACCTGGGTCTGGAAGGCCACATAAGGAGATTCTCTTGTCTCATGTTTTACCCTGGGTTCTCCTAACAGCATTTGCAGACCTGATCTCTGTGAGGAAGGGTCTGACATGGGTCTGATCAGCACAGCTGGTAACTTGAGAGTGATTGGTAAGGCTGTCTCTCAAAGAAAGAAGTGGAATTTATTTCTGTGGCTTGAAGAATTTTCATCTAAGCAATTAAAAGTATTTCTAAAGAACGTGACTTGGCAAATTTACTGTGAATTGGTTGGAAGTAATGAAGAGGAAAGAGAAGGGGAAAGAATGAAGGTGGCTTACAAGACAGTTGGAGAGGGACTTTGGACAAGGGTCTGGAGTGACAGGACAAGGGGACGTGGTTTCACACTGATAGAGGGCAGAGTTAGATAGGAGGAAATTCTTGGGAAGAAATTCTTCCCTGGGAGGGTGCTGAGGCTGTGACACAGGGTGCCCAGAGAAGCTGTGGCTGCCCCATCCCTGGAATTGTCCAAGGCCAAGAGGGGCTTGGAGCAGCCTGGGACAGTGGAAGGTTTCCCTGCCCATGGCAGGGGTTGGAACTGGGTGAGCTTTAAGATCCCTTCCAACCCATCCAGTCTGGGATTCAGTAATGACCTAACTGTGCTTTTCCATTTCCATCACCTTGTTCCTGGAATTGAAGCTGCAGATGACCTCACTCAGTGAGAGGAATGAGCCGACACCAGAAGTAGATACTGGTCCTTATCTCTTGTGGCTTTTTTCTTCCTCTCCCCTTGTATTTATTTGTGGAGGGTTGCTGCAGGTTTTCTTCCAAGTCACAAGGTACTCTCATCTGCTTCCTTTTGACTTCCTTTTCCATATAAAGTTTTCTCTTTAACATTTCATCTTCCTACACAGCATAGAGATGAAACTAGAGACTGAAGGCTGCTGAGTGTATTCTCTTCTTCCTCTCTTCATCTCTATTCCATTTGAGTTTGAATTAAAAACCTACATTTTTAAGGCCATAATAGGCTTTTTGAGATCTATTTGATATGTATTTGCTTAAATTCAGTTCAGTTTGATTATGGCTGAATCATTTTACCCTCTGGCACCTCTTAGTTAGCATCCATAAAATTAATTGGTCGGTCTTGATGCTTGTGATTGCAGGTAGGTGTTCCTATGGCAAAGCCATCCCTGCAGGTGGAGTTTGTGTGTTGGGGACATCTGTTGGCAGTAAATGATCAGCTGAATGCAGCTACTGTGAGGCCTGTGGGGCACTATGGTTAAAGTGTGCACATCTGTGGCTCACTTAGGAGCAGCATTGTATTTTTCTGCCTGTGTGGATCATGTGTGGTGATAGAGTCCGGTTTTAAATGCAAAACCAAACAAATACATGATTTTTTATAAAGCTCACTTCTCTGCACACAGCCACATTTGACTTTTGAATGTGGTCACATGAATGAAGAACATCAACTGCAAATGAAGTTGAAACAGAGAAGCCTTTGACACATATTTAGAAACTAGCTGAAAGATGGTTCTGACAAAGTGTCCCTGAAACCAGTAAGGTAAATTTGAATATAACCTTCACTGAAAAGGAAAGTAATTCCTGGTTACTGGTTCTTTTAAAATAGCCAATTAAGTTTACTCTTTTTGCTGTTATTTCCTTAGATTTTGTTATTACAGTTTTCTTATGAAACATTATTGCAACAGTTTTTTACTTCTGTAGTTTCAGGTACATTTTTGTGCAGTTTACTAAGTGGGTTCTGTAATTTTGGTGACTTTGGCTAAAAAAATTGGATGTTCACTGCCTGACTGAGTGTGCAGGTAATTTTGGGGGGTAGATGCCTGCATGTGAGCTGAAAATGAGTACATAACTCCTTCACTTGGGAATTTTGCTGCAGGAGTTTGTCAGTACAACCCAACTGTTCAGATATCAATACTGTGGCAAACCAATGTTAGAGCAGTGAGAACACAGCTCAAACACAGCAATGCAAGAGCTGCAGGGAAGGGTTATCCAGTTCCAGAATTAGCCTGATAGTATTTTTTTTTCCTAGAGATAGCAGAAGAAAAAAATGTTGTTTATTCATTTCGGCTGAAAATGTTATTGTAGTTTGTGCCAAAACGAAAGGATGCATGTTATGTTTTCCTCATACTAATGACGTTACAAACCAGCTATTTCTACAAAATAGTCCTGTTAAATCAGAGATCCTGAACTTTACTGTTTATTTTAAGTGGGTGGGGGATGTTGGACTGGGGGTAGGCATTTGCTTGGTAACTGCCTCCAAATGAAGTGCAGTCTTCTGTATCCTGTTTTCACAACTCCTCTCTTAATTTCATGTTCAAGAGTGAAGAAGAGCCTCCATTTAGGAAAAAAAGCCCCAAACCATGGAGTGACTGTTTAGCATCTCATTCTTCTGCCATTAATAACCAAAATCAATAGTCAGTGAGTAGGTTTTTTTCTGGCAGTCAGTGATCTTCCTGTATGTTACAGTTCACATCCTCAGAGCTGCTGTTTAACCCATCATCCTTCTTCCTTCTATACACCCCTGACTTGCAGTGGGATCATTTGTAGAAACAATTGAAACCTCTCTTTCCCTGGAAGGAAGGATATAGTGGATGCAGTGGCATTAGCTTGGCAGCAGCTTCTTTGCTGGTGCTTGTCTTCTTCACTGCTTGCTGCCCTTGCAGCTGGCTTTTTGTCTTGTTGAATGTGACTGAATATTTTTCCATTAAAATGAATAATAAATTCTGTGTTAAATGAGAATGACTCCAGGCTGTTGAGTTTGGAACTGAACTCTTGTTTAGAATTGTTTATAAATGTTTCAACACTCGGTGTTATCACAATCCATACACAGTGCAGACACACATGCATAAGTTGTACTTCACACTGAGTCTGGTTTTTAGCTGCAGTTGCAAATCAGGCAGAAGTGCCATTTACAAACAGCTGGGAGATTTGAAGCACCTGCACCTCTGAGCACGTCCTGCTTGGGCTGTCCCCTCTGTGTCTCCTCTCCTCTGCAGTGGGACAAGGCTCCCAGCAGGCACACACTGTCCTCCCAGCCTTGTTCAAGCTTCTCCAGCTCTGATTCCTGCTGATGTGCCTGCTCTTTCCCTCTGCAGCCCCTTCTGGCCTGGGCTCTGGTGCTTGCCTGCCTGTAATGCCATGCATGGGGTGCCTCAGGGATTTAAGGATGCCTGCACCAGTGTCTGGGTGGTGCAGGCAGTTTTCTCCCCCTTCAGCAGCAGCCTCACTCCAGGAGTTTACTTTCCAAGCCCCTTCTCTCCCCCTGCCCTTGTTCCTGACTCTGATAATTCAGTTAATCTTCTACCAGTTAGACTGCAAGTTGTGTCAAAATTGATCAGTTTGCAGCCATGGCTCTGGCAAGGATGGAATTTCTGCTCATGGTCTATCTTGGGTGACTGGGAATAGTTCTATCACATGGCTTGGCATTCAGTGTGAAGTGTGGGAGATCCAAGTTGTAAATCCTTGCTTTGACTTGGAGCAGGGCATGGGACATGAGTTTTTAGATCCCTGGGAGTGTGTGCATTAAGTATTCCATTGTTTGTTTTCTTTCTTTTCTTTCTTTCTTGCTTTCTTGCTTTCTCTTTCTTTCTCTTTCTTTTCTTTCTTTCTGCATTTGCTTTCTGTAATTTAGCAAAAGCACCCTAAGTGTGTATTTTCAGTCCAGTTAAGAAATCCCTCATTTTCCCTTATTGCCTAGGAAGATTAAAATACATTGCACTACATAATTCTAAAACTCTTTGACCCCAGGTATTTGGGATTACCTATAACAATCTCAAAACATTATTCTGTGCAGGTGTAGCTGTTAGAGCAACCCAAAGCAATGAGAAAGAGAGATGAAGAAAGGGCACTCCATAAGTCCCTCTGGAAAGCAGAAAAATTGTGAGTTCCTTTGCAAGTGAGTTTGGAGGGTGAGTCGCAGGATGTGAATACAGCATTGGGAACGTTCCTGGATCTTTTCCACAATCCTTTTAATGTGGTCACAGACTCCTGACTGGGTGAAAATAAATTTGAATTAACTTCAGTGAGTGTCGAAAACATGGAGACTTTAAATTTGTTTGGAAAAAGCGTCAGGGCGTGCTATGATTTTTTTTTTTTGTCTGTACTAATTAGTGATGACACAGCATCAAGATGGCAAAAAATGAATCATTTGGATGTTCATGAAACAAAGTGTTTTGAGTGTCACTAACTTGTGGCTTTGGGGAATTCTTGAAGTAATAGAATAAGGATCCAAGGAGTATATTTGATGAAACAGATTTATTTGAAGAGGACAGTTATTCTTAATCCAGTTTCTTTTCTGATTAAAGTAACAGCCAGACTACTTTTTTTGTTTCTGAAGGCTCTCAGGTGTGTTAACAACATGTAATAGCTTTTATTATCAAAATAATCAGGATGAATGATCTTTGGGCTAAACTATGGAGCACCTTGGCATACATGTAGGAAGTTAAGTTTGATGTGAGTAGCAACCACATATGTCTGGGAGGTGAGCTAAACCTGAGAGGTCAGGAACAGACATCCAAAGATTGTGTGTTTTATATTAAAAAGTTGTAATCAGAGCATTTAGTTTTTGAATGTGATAGAAATCCAGTAAGTTTTAGAACCTTTTCAAGGTCTAAACTCAAAAAGTTTTAAGACAGATTCTTGGCATGACCCAAAATGAAACAAAATTTTGCTTTTTTTGTACTTACCCAGTTGCACCTTGGTTTCTCGAATTTGTAGATTTCAGCAACTTTCTGGACTTGTAAGATTTTGGTTTGATATCACAGAGTATCTAAGTTATGTTACAGAATCAGAGAATCACAAGATGATTTGGTTTGGAAGGGACCTTAAAGCTCATCTCATTCCAACCCCCTGCCATGGGCAGGGACACCTTCCAATGCCCCAGGCTGCTCCGATCCCTGTCCAGCCTGGCCTTGGACACTTCCAGGGATGGGGCAGCCACAGCTTCTTTGGACTCCCCACCCTCACAGGGAAGAATTTCAAGAACCAAATATGATTTCTCTAAAATGGAATCATGATCTCTTTAGTTCAGCCTGTACATTCTTGACACTGCATGGAATTAATTTCTGTTCCAGGAAGACCCCAGCAAGGACTTGTGTTTCTAGTTCAGGAGCTGATCATAAATGAGAAAACTCTGCACTTTTCAATTATTTAAGAAGCTGGTGGAGATTTTCCAAGCAATCTTATCTTCCTGTAGAAGTTTGATTTGTGACCCTTGTGGGCTTTTGTTTAGTTTTGATGTTCTCTACTTATTTTAAAGTACTGAGGTCAGAGGTGACCATTGGGATTGCTTTGCAGGACAGTGATGCTCACTGTCACATTGAAATCCAGTTTTTTAAGAATTTGAGAATGATGTGTGGCTTTTCAGAAAGTCATGTGACCTGCAAGCTTTGTTTGTGCACTCACAGAGTTCTTTGTTTTCTTCCTATACTTACAATTAACAAATAGTAAATTTTAAATCTTAAATGTCTTATTTTAGAAAATTGAATGTTTTTTCTGGCAAATGTTTTTTGATTGTTGACTTTGAGTTGAGTTTGAGTTTGAAAGTTGTTGACTTTGAAACTGCTCTGACATTGAGCAGCTGATGGGGAACAGAGACACCTCAGGTTATTGATCTGAAACTTCTGCCTCCATGAGCTCTTCATGGGAACTTTGCTTATGATCAGTCTGTGCTGGGGGAAGGGCTCAGCTCTCCAGGCAGTAAATCAAAGAGAAGAGCTGACTGGAAGATCAGAACAATGAGTTTGAAAAAATTATCATTTTTACCTAAATATCAGGATTTTAATTGCATTAAAATAAGGACATGACCATGCCTGACCTCTAATATCTGGCTTTCTAAATTTTTTTAGAACTTGCCAGAATCGTGGGAGAAGGTTGGCTACTTCTTTGATCTTCCGGATTTCTTATCTTGGAAAGCCACAGGTGTCACTGCAAGGTATGGTAATTATAACAATATGATTTTGTCTATTTTCTTATGTACATTTCTGCTTTAATTCATTCTGACTGGACCTGCTGTTATGTACATCTGTCTGTAATTCAGCCAGCCCCAAAACATCTTGAACCTATCTCCTGCCTCCATTGTGCATTCCTGAGCACAGTTTTTCCTAGGAGCAGTGGAATTCACAGATACAGTGTGTTGCTGCAAAATGTCATTTTGGAGCATAAATATGATTGCTGGAGTTCCTGTGTAATACACTTTGAATAATTCTTTGAAATCTACTTTTGTTGACAAATTGATTGATTTTTTTGAGAATTGGAAATACAACTTCTTTGCCATGTGGGAGGGATCTGGTAAAATCTAATTTTAAATGGTCACTTCATGTAAAACAGGCAGCTGTGCTGCTCCCCAAAAGCACCCTGGAATCCTTGATGAATAGTTGAACAAAACCCTCTGAGAGAACCCCTTAAAAATCTGGGTTAAAGTGACCAACGCAGATCCTTGTGAGAAGTGAGGGCCAGTATTATTTATTTAAAATCATGCCCAGTTCAGTGCAGCTCACAGTTATTTGCATTGCAGTTTGTGGAGTGGAACCTGTGCAAAATGTAGTCTCAGATGAAAACTGGCCACAGGAGAGTTTTAGTCTCTCTGGAGATGAAGATACCTTCCCATCAGATACAGTTCTTTTTATTTCACTGCTCTGTTTCTCCCTAGTTAGTTTTCCTGATTGACAGTTATTGTTAGAGCATTATATTTTAAATATTCCTTGCATTATACAGCAGGGAAGTGCTATGATTGACTTAAAAAAGGCAAAAAGAGGAGTTGTGCAAGGACTTGCCAGATGATAATTGAGAAATGGCATCTTAAATCTTTTTCCTTTGGACTTTCAGTCAGATCTTGCTATCTAACTCTGAATTATGTAACAGAAGAACAACTCCCACCCCACAGATCTTGCAATCTAAACAGTCCTGTCACCTGACCCAACTCTACCTTCAAGAGGATAAATCCCAGGCCCCCAGATGATATTCCAGGGTCTGCATCTTGTGAAAGTACTCGAGACTTTGATTTAGCATTAGCATCCTTTGGTCAGGGCATGAGGTGGGGGAGGCTCTGAAAAGGGGGTCACAGTGATCCTGGCAGCTCCATGGTCCTGCCTGGCTTTGGCTTTGTGTCCTTGGCTGCAGTTTCCTGGAGGTGAAGCAGAGAATCTCTCTAGAAAAAAAAAGAGTTGCAGAGGATTATACTCAAAAGTTGAGATGCTTGAATTTAGACTGGCAAGTTCATTTCCTTGGCAAGGGTAATGTCATTACTCAGAATCTTTTAATTGTATTGATGAATGTTGTAAGGGAGAAAGGAATGTTGGGAAAAGATTCTCTGAGTAAAGTCTTCTATTTTGAATAAAACAGCTCCTTGTACATCCTTCATTGTTGTCTTCAATGTGCTCCCCAAAATCAAGCCCATTGTTTTGGCTTTAGTGGATTGTCTTGCAGGGTAACAAAGAAGGAAGAAAAAGACAGGAAAATAAGGACAAGAAACATTTTGCTGGAATCAAACATTATTTTTTTTCCTTTCTCTGCTTTACCCCACGTACACCTGTCTTCTGAGAATTTTCTTGTGCATTAGTGAAGTCAAGTAATTTGTCCTGCATATGCTCATAATACAGGAAAGTGTGAATTTATCAAATATAGAATTATTACCTCTTGCCACCCTTTCTGCCTTTGAGCACAAAGGAGTCTATTCACAGGGCAAGACACAGAGTTAGTCACTGTGAATCATACAGAACTTGGCCCTGATAAAAAAAGGATTTATTTTTTTTTAATTTGTTTCAGTGATGGGGGTTTTACCAAAATAATTGCAATTCTGAAGGCACTTTTATAGCAAAGACCTTGCTTCCTTAAATTTTTAAAGAGCTCTCTAAAACATTTTGTATGTGTTTGACATTTAGAAATTCTGTAAAGTCTTTTTGCCTTCAATGAGGTCACTGTGCACAAAGTTAAGAACTGTGTGAGATCAGAGTTTGACGTATTTGAAATGCAGTTCTTGATGTGTATTTCTAAATATGAAATGCTTTGTCTTTCACCTTTCATTCTGTTGGCTTGAACTGCCTTGTTGCCAAGTTTTCTTTCTAGTGGGCCTATAATAAACAATAAGTGTTTTTTACCTCTGAGCTGGAGCTCAAACATCTTCTAGGATTTGTTGCCTCCTGACTTTGAAATTGCTCTCTATCTCCCTGAACGACATCCACTCAACATCTACAGTTGCAAAGGATGAGTTCCAAAGTTTTAATTCCCATTGTTCTTGGAAAGGTGTGGCCTGTGATGCTCCATATTTAATATAGTTGTTTTATTATTTCTGCTTTGGGCTGATGAATGACCATTGACTTGTCCTGAATGATCCAGGCAGCTGACTCTTCTGCATTAAAAAAAATATTACTGACAGCTCTTTAGTTAAAAAAATTTACCTAGAACTTCTCAGCTTTGCCCCCCAAGGCTGCAACAATGAGTGTTGGTTTTGCCACTTGAATACCCAGTTATCTTCTCTCAGAAATGCTGTGGTGGAGAGGAAGAGCTGTGACAGACACTTAGCTGTGCTTTTCAGAGGCTCAGCACTTCTGCTCGTGCTGAGTGTGACTCACTGCTCTCCCTCCCCCATCCAGAACCTCTGGTAACCTTTCCTTTATATGGTACTTTGGGTACAGCTGTCTTCATAAAACCTAAACTCCTTTCTGGTTTAGTTATTGGCTACTGTGTTATGGATGGGGAATTCTTACCAGAGATGCACATCTGCAATCTTGGTGTGTTTCTGGAGTCTTGTGAGGGATTACATTGCAGATAAGAATAGGGCCGAGCTGTTCAACTGGGTGGAATCCACACACAAATTTCTCAAAGGTCATGTGTGTTTAGACCCAGAATTCTGCTTCAGGGCCATTTCCAATCATAGGCAACTCACTCACTGCAAAATGAGCTAGTGTGTACTGGAATTTAAGATGAATTCTAAAAAAGAGAGATTAGACCTGTGAAGGAGGATTTGGAAATGTAGGGAATAATGTCAGGCTGACATTATTGAGATAGAGGGTGTCCAGTATTGTGCTACAAGCCACCTCCCAAAATGACCAAAAAAAGTTGGAACAAATTGAATATTTATGCAGATTATTTTTTTCATATTATTAAACTCTAGATATGTCAATACCTGGGAAAAGTAATGTGCTATCTAGTACAGACTTCATCTCATCTATGAATTTGACCCAAATAATTTTCTTATGAAAATACTTGTCCAGTAAGTCTTCATCTGCTTGCTATCATGACATGGGAAAGGGTTGAACAGATGTTTCATATACTTCATTTTCTAAATTATCTCCTTCCAGCAGATCTCAGGATCATGAGTTTCTCTGTTTTATAAGAAAGAAATTCATACTGTTTATGGTAGTGATGGACTGCAAAGGGAAAAGAAAATGCTTGTAGTTGATAAAAAGCATTTCTGGGAAGCACATGACTAATAGTTGTCTGTATCTCTGTGAGAGAGGGAGATCTCTCTCTTCAGTGTACAGTCCATTTTCAACAGGAAGATACTTGACAAATTGTTTTGTTTTTTTTTCATTTATGAGTTCTTTGGCTTGTGCACGTTTAAGTAGCTGGCTCTTTATGTTAAGCAGTGATTGAGTCCTTAAAGTTTGTTTGTAACCTGTGTTGAGTGGCTGATAATTAGGGCTCTAGATGGCTCCATGTCACTGATAGACTTCCAGAGAACTCCCTGGACATTGTCAGACATGAACAGGAGTAGAATCTGGTCCCTTGTTGAATTGTAGTGAGGGAAACCTGTAATAAAACAATAAAGCCAGGGAGGTGCTCTAGAATCCAGGAATCTGGATTCAGATTCTGCTCTGTGATTTGGATAAGTGAATTAAATCTGTCTTCAGAGGTGTTCAGGCAGCTGAAAACATGTGAGGATTTGATGTTTGTTCATCCCTGAGTTTGTTCTTCATCTGTTAAACTGATACATCCACACGCTCTTGGGAGGTTGCTTACTTTTACTGCTGTGAGGTCTCTCGTGGCTGTGACAGTGGAGCCCTCAACAAATATTTTATCCAGAACAGGCTGGAAACTTTGAGGAGGGAGAGCACTTTTGGAAGAGGAGCTCATGTTTAGAGGCGCTGTTGAAAAAACAAACCAGTGTGAGTTAAACGATTATCTGAAGGATGTCTGTGTCCTTTTCAAGGATTGGGCAATCCTTACAGAGAGATGTGGTAACTGCAGCAGCACAGACACCACTTTTTGGGGCCAGCTGCCCTTCCCTTCCTTCCTAGCCCTGCCATGACTAATGGATGCCCTTTGGCTGGGATCTGGCGCTTGGATTCTTGTTGATATTTTGTGCCTACTTCAAAAGATGCCCGGTCTAAAAATCAGGCCTTGTTTCTGGAAAGTAGGGGCCTGGGGAATATTGCAGAGAGCTGTTGTGATTAGTGCTGAGCCCATGGGGCAGTGACAGTATCCTGAATTGCACTCGGCTGTTGTGTCCTGTTTATGAAATGAAACCCAAGAGTTCAGACTTGCAGACTTGTTTAGAGAAGTCTCTGGAGGAGAGAGAATTATCTTGAAAGGCTGGTTGGGAGGGGAGGGATGGTGTTTTTGTGGATTGGACAAAGTACCACGAATTTCTTGTCATGGAGCCAAGAGCAAGTGTCCCTGTGATGGTATGTTTGCCAAATGAGAGAATTCTATTGCTATCAGGCTTTTAATAAATTCAAAACATGTTCTTTGGAGACTGGTGACACACACAGACTGATCCAGAAAATAGGAAATGTGTAGCTGGAAAAGATATCAGGACTGTGTGAAGGGCAGGTGCAATGCGGGCCATTACTGTTAGACTTTTTTTTTTTTTTTTTTTTTTTTTTTTTAAATTTAAAAATGATATGTCCTTGAATCTACCAAGTAATCTGAAAGAGTTCTGTATGCTGAAGAAGAAAATTGTCAGCAGGTCTCGTTAGTGTTAGCCAGGAAGCACACAGGCAAACAGGAAGCTTTAGCTATTGTTATTGTACAAGTGCCCTTTACAAAACATTAGCAAAAAAAGCTTAATGTGTTTTCCACAAGAACAGGAACCCTTCAGAGTGTCTCACTGTATCTGCCCAGTGAAGAAAAACTGCACTGTGCCCTTCCAACAGCTTCAAACATATATTGAGGGGTTGCACTGCAGAGGCTTGCATTCAGATCTTCAAATATTTACTACTTTATTTTTTAAAGTAGTTAGGATTGTTAATTAGCTGTGACAGTATCTAGCACTTCGTTTTCCATTGTGTTCATTTGTTGCTAAAAGAAAAAAAAAAAAAAAAAGCCAGCTAGGTCAGTATAGAAAGGATTGGGGGCAGTGGATGTATTCCTGGCAGTTTGCCACAGAGACACTGAACTGAGCCAAGCATGAAGTCATCGTGAACTCAGGGAGTCTCACTAATCCAAGGCAATGTGTCTTAATTTGACAAAGCAAAGGCTGCTTGATAAGCAAGCCCAGCTAGAAATGCTGTGAAACGGGGGTGTTTGTTAAGTGGAGATTGTGCACGAGAAATGTGGTGATATGAAAGGAATCATCTTGGTTTCAGGTCCTTCCTCCCCCAAGCCCATAGGCAGGCTTGGCTCCCTTCTCCCCTGCAGCTTGGGCTGTGCAGTGGCTTGATGTGAAATTTGAGAAACATATGTAGTTTTCTATTTCAGGAAAATGATCTCAGGGATTGAATGTGTGTTTTGTTGGCTGTTAAGCTCTGATCTTGCCTAGTGTGGTAGTTTGAGAGTGTGTGTGTATGTGAGTGTATGTATGATGGTTAAAATGAACTCTAGCACTTGAAAAACATAATAATAAAAACAAATCAGAGTTCATATATTGATTGTTGTTAAAGGTCTTATTTCTTCAGTCTCAAAATGCAACATCCAACATCCTATGAAGACTCTTAACTGTGCTGTGTGTGTCAGAAAATGCCATTTATTTTTTCCATAATAGTCATTAACATTTACTTGAGTTGATGAGTGGTGCACACACAGTTTCTCATTGAAGCAAAGAAACTCTATTTAAACAATTATTTCATTGCTGGTCCTGTGCAGAAGCAATGGAGATATATGACCACTGTAATTATTAACTTCTGTGAGGTTGAGATGACAATCTTCCCTTAATAATATTCATAAAGGGATGGCTGGGAGTCTGAGATTCCTCTTGCTGACATTCTCACTAATGGTGGGACTTGATAACTGTTCTTCACTGAGTCTGGGGGGGAGTCATGAAGGAGGTTGTGGTGTTGCAGCCTTAAATTCTGAGGAAAAATGAGACATAAACCACAGAGAAGTTTGTTGTCTTTCAGTTCTCTTAATCTCTTTTTTTTTTTACAGTCATTTCAGTTCTCTTCAGAGCCAGGCTGGGTGTTCAGGGTGTTTCTTTTGCATTAGCTCCTGTGAACACTATCAGGGATCAGACCCTCATGGTACAAGGGATGTAATAAACAATCTGTCATCTCCTTTGAACTCTTCCTTGTGTGAAACCCCATGGAAAGCTCCCTTGTCCCCTGTGAGACTGGGTCTCTGTTCAGCCAGAGCTGTGTAACAATTGCTTCCTTACATAAATTTGAACCAGATAAGAAAATAGCCATGTTTATGAACTCCTGGGTCATTTACAGCCCCAGCAGTATTTTGGTGTGCACATATATAATGCATGTATTCACAGTAAATTCTTAAAAACCACCCCCCTGAAAACAATAACATTCCAGGAGTGTTCTCATCCAGGGAATGGAAGAAAAGCTATGTAGCATGAAGTCTGTGCATTGTATGTGTACATACACTGCTTAGAAGTATTAAAACTCACAGAAATTTATTATCCCATAAGGGCCTCTTTTGTCTTTTCTTTTTTTTTTTTTTTTTTTTTTTAAACCCCCAAACCTTTACTCCTCTGTAATACCTTGCATATGAAAGAACCTTCATAAATTCAGCCCTTAAATGTGCTCTTAAGCAAGAAAGTGGCATTGTTATTTTATAGCTGGGAAAAGAGCCGTATAATTTGAAGGGTAACATTCTTTAAGTGTTTAGCTGGGCATCCAGCTTTCTGTCTAACTTGCAGTGAGAATGAGGTGTCATATTCCATAGGCATTTTCACAGATCACACTATAAATTATTTATTCTGGACCAATTCTTCCTCCAGACTTCCCAAACAAATGCTTTTCACCACTGGAGTGTTCCTCCTCTGCCTCTTGCTGTAATACATGGCTGTAACAACAGTCTTGGCCTGGAGGGCAGTTTACCTACAGCTTTGCTTTATTTTTTTTGGCTGACTCTCTAAACCTGCTTAATGTTAGTAACTTTCACTGGAAATTCTCTGCGTGCTTTAGGATGACACTGATGGTGTCAGGGTTGATTTACATTATCTCTTTAAAGTAGCATTAGCTTGCCTAGGACTTTTTCTCTTATTTGTTTTAGAATTCATGTTCTCCAGAGAGAAGCCTTTTAACTGTGAAATGTAAATAACCTGACAAGGAAGACTTCAAAAGAAAATGAGTCTTTGTCCATGGCAGTGATACCAAGCTTGCCAACTCTGTAACCTTTAAAACAGAGCACTTTTATGCTTGACCTGTCATCTGCCTATAAAAATAATCTTAGATCAATGATACAGTGCTTTCAAGAATGTGTCTGAAGAAAGCAGGCACTTCTATGTATGTGTTCTGTCATTTCTTCATTGTGATGGACCATCTGCTGCTTTAACTCTCGGTAGATCTGGTTATTGATTCGGTGGAAGTGCCTGGCTCTGCCTTTTGCTTGCACTAAGGTGATGAACACTTTTACTGCAGCTTGCAAATTGATGCTGCCAGATAGCCAGCCTGATATTATATAAATATATAATGTGTTATATGAAATCACCAAGGGTTTGTTTTTGCCTTCCCCCATTCTTTATTCCAGTGCCATTCCATTAAGCTGTTCTTTAGATGAAAGGTTGTAATTCAGTCTTCAGTAGATGAAATGTATATGTACTTATGGAATCAAAGACATTCCAAGAAAGGTTGTTTATTTTCTTACTACCTTCTTTAATTAAATGTCAATGGTAGGATTCTGACTGTCTGACTTCAGAGAAACAGATGAAGCAATAATGCTTGTGGTGTGATCCAGCAGAGATGACTGGAGTTATGCTTCTTGGTAGTTGGACACTGCATGCATGGGAAACTCAATTCTCCTGTGGATAGGAGAGTTGGAATTTCAGATTTCACCATGGCTGTTGGTTTAATTTTAAAGTGAAGGGCGAGTTCTGGAAGTTCTGTGTTTTATATTTTACTATTACGTGACTTCAGATAATATTTGAGTTATATATCTATGTGGTTCAGCTTGCTGTTACTCAGCTTGAAACTGGAACTGGAAATCTCAGTTAAAACCTGTGTTTGTCCACTTTTTTTTTATTTCAAGTGCTCTGTCTCAGACTTGTCAGCCTGAGTTCTGAGCTTGCTGCTGTTCTGCAGTGTGGATGTATCCTGGGACTCTCCAGAGAGGGGATTGAAGAGCACAGGCATTCCTCATAGAGCTGTCCCTGTGTTCCCTGGCAGGCTGGGGCTGTCCCAGAGTCACTCCCAGGATCCATGTGCCAGTCTTGGAGTAGAAGAGAATTTATGGAAGGTGACATAGCTATTGCCTCTAGTACCCATGCACAAGGACTTTTTGTCAAAGTGGGAAAGAAAGTAGGAAAGCCCTTAATGCTGTAGATATTTGGGAAAAATATGAGGAAAAATATGAGAGAGATATATCCAAATATATAGCCTGTTACATCCAAAACTCTCCCCACTCCCAAAGCCCACTTGCATTTATCCTTGCATAGTACACAGAGTTATGATGACAGAAATAACTTCAACTTTCACTCACTGTAGTTTGAAAGTTTTGAAACTATTTAGATACTCTTTTTCCAATCTCATTTTGCAAGGTGAGCTCATTCTTCTGAGGAATGAAGCTGGATCTGCACAATAAGGTGTTTTCATATTTAATTAAAACTGATAAGAGGGGGAGAACACACCACAAAATACAAAGAAAACTATTTTCCTGTGGTTTTCATCTTCTGAGCTTCCCTCCATGAAACTATTTGGGAGTTTCTGATGCTGGTTTGTCCTTGTATATAAAATACCTCAAACAGACTCCTTGGGGAAAAAGAAATAACATGATGCAACTTTACTTTCAGGAAAGAAATTGAGTGTTTTTCCTGTCTTCATGGAAAAAGTAGGAGTGGTATTATCCTTAATTCGTTGTGCACAGCATCTGTACAGGAGGTTAAGCCCCAGAGTGCTTTCATCTCCCTACAAAGAGGGGAAAACAGGGAATGTGTAAGAGCATGATACACTGCTGGCACCTGTTCTTTATATCTATCCCATGACATGCCATTATTGCCCTCAATTCCACTCCAAAGCTCTGTGGGCACATGTGCAGTCTGGATTTAGTCTCCTTCACAGATGGCATTTTTCATGTGCCATCTTGGGTCATGCTGCCCATGAGATAGATATAAATAATATAAATATAAATATAAATATAAATATAAATATAAATATAAATATAAATATAAATATAAATATAAATATAAATATAAATATAAATATAAATATAAATATAAATATAAAT
The DNA here is from genome assembly GCF_029582105.1 of Oenanthe melanoleuca. Classification (NCBI taxonomy): domain Eukaryota; kingdom Metazoa; phylum Chordata; class Aves; order Passeriformes; family Muscicapidae; genus Oenanthe; species Oenanthe melanoleuca. Next base: position 10,600 of record NW_026612861.1, on the reverse strand, counting down.
ATAAATATAAATATAAATATAAAATTTGAATGTGTATCACAAAGACAAAGTAAACTTCTTCAGTGCTCACCATTCCTCATGCTGTTGCACCAGTAGCACCAGGTGTAAATCTAACATGGGGGCTCTCCAGAGGGATCCCAGTTTGTTTAAGACTTTCTGAGTTTGTATATTTTGTCTTGCAGCAGCTCTTCATTTTGTGTATAAGGACAGTTCATAAACAGATGTTGAATCTCAACATGGTGCCTGCTATTTCCTGCTATTTCTGCCCTGCCTGGAACATAGACAATCCTTATTCACTCCAGCTAGCTCCACTGGTAATCTCCCCAAGAACATTTCCTGATACATCTTTCTGTTTTAGACTGTCTTTTTAAATGTGGATCAAAGGAAACTCATACCTACTAAAATGTTAGGAGATTTCTGATTGCCCAACCTATCAATTAATTAAAGCTGGTGCTCATTGGCTTTGGCACAAACAGAGAATGGAGGAGGTAGAATATAATGAATGATGTCCAGACTAAAACAAATTAACCTTGTGATGTGATACCTGCTGTACTGATGGAAATCACTTCAGGCTTATTAAAGCTTCATCCACTATCTCATTTGCTTGTTGGTTTATCTGAAAGGGCCTCTATTTGTGTGTATGTGCATAAAGTAGGGACTACAATTTTACCTCATTAAATGTGAAACTCTGCTTGGAGGAATATTGCTCAAGAAAACCACATCAGGCCAAGGTTTTGAAAATGCAGACTTGTTTAGAGAATGCATTTTAATATATTGAAGCCTCAAGCCACCTACCTCTGCTCCTGAGAGCTCTACCTGAAAACTTTCAGGCTGAATAATTTAAGGTTTGGGATTTTTTATTCTTTTTGCAATAAATACTAGTCTGATGTTTTATTTTCCTAAAGTCTGAACTCCACATAACTTTTTTTCAGAACTGTTTATCCTCACTCCAGACATGAACCTTGGAAAGGTGGCAGAAAAAACAAACAGCTGCTGTGTTTTTGGGCAGTCTGCATTCCTTTAAACTCTCTGAGATCAGACTTGTGCTGAGATTTTCAAATTATTTGTCCTAGGGCTTAACCACTTTCACTCCTGCTTAAGAGTCAATGAATTTGCCATACTGGTGCTTGTGAGAGCTGTCATGCAGAGCCTTAATGATTCAAGAACTATGAATATATGATGTGTTCTTAGGGCTTTTTATTATTGTTTCATTCAAACTTCACCTACCTCCCTAATCATCCTTCCAATTTTGGACTCCAGTTCTTTTTTTAACTTAAGCACATTGCTTAAGATATTCTAGGGAACTTTGTTTGGATTTTGGTTTTGGGGGTAAATTTGATACATATAAAAATGTTATTAATGGACCAAGGTGGAGGCAGTAAAAAGGACTGCCACATTCCCAAAGCCCAGAGTTAGAAATTACCTGCTTGAGTTTGGGTTTCCTTCACAAGCTGGAGACAGGAAGAAGAGCCACCGACCCCATGGCAACATTTTGTGCTCTCTTTATGAGGTCTCCAAAATATGTTCTGTGAAGCTGGTGGAGGAGTCAGAGCAAGGCAGGCTTGTGTGGTAAAAGCATATTTAATGTTTTAGGCCCTTGTGGATTTTCCTGCAAGAGAGATGTGGAGATGCTACTGCTACTCGTGCCTTTTAAGTAGCCCAAATCCCAAGTGTGTCTTGCAGTGCCTTTCCAGTTCCTGGAACTTTCCTGGGTGCAGAGATTGGTTGTACCAGGTCACTATTCTTGTGAGATGGGTTAAATCCAAACGTGTGTTTACTAGCAACTGGAATGGACAAACAAAGCAGTCAGGCCAGTTCTGAAGGGCTTTTCAGTTAACTGTGCTCATTCTTTTCTTTGGGCCCTTTTCCAGCAAAGCACTTAGGCACGTGCTTAAAGTTAAAGCCTGTGCTTAAGTGCTCTGCTGGTCTGGGTCCTTTATTTGCTGTCCAAGCATGTTGGTATGAACAGGCTGTTGGCTCTAGGAATGTTTGGGGAACTGTTCTTCTTACACTGCTCACTTTCCTTCTCTGAACCTTTTGGCCACCTATGACCCAAAAGATTAATTTGTCCTTTCAGTATGACAGAGAGAACGATTTGAAAATGGTATTTGAAAACCTGTATCAGATTATTGATTAGTTGGTACTGATTGTGAAGAAACAGTGTATTTGGAAAAGTCAAGGTCAGTCCAGCCAGAGTTTTCATCTGATATCTTCCTGGCAGCATTTGGCATATGACAAAAGCATCTTCAGACTGTTCAAGTACTATGGATTTAGAATCCAGAAAATTCTCCTTAAGTAACTGCTGTCTTTTAGGCACTTGTTATTTTTTGATCTGTATGCAGATTTGCTTCTTTATTTATTTCTGGTTTTCACTGCTGCAGTCCAGAGTTGCCAATCTCTGATTCCTGCAGGCCAGCAAGTCTTGTGCTGTCCCTCCTCATCATTCCCATACCATCCATGGCAAGTCAGGGCAGGAGAACTCAGTTAAATTCAGACCTTGGGATTTCTCTCTAGGTCTTGCAGCAGTGAAAGTTGGTCTTTCATCTCTAGAGGTGGTTTTAGGACACCAAGGAGTTGATTTTTTTGTACTTTTTTTGTGAGAGTGCAAAACACTTTGCAGCAATGAAAATGGTAGAATGTGCAGCCTGATATTGCTGACCTAACTGTGGAGGTAGCAAGGAAAATCCATATGGGATAAGTCAAGCACAATCCTGCAGTTGCTTCTGCAGACACGTGACTTACAGAAATGCCCCAGCTGACGTCAGAGACACTTTTTGTTCAGGTCAAGTTACTCACACCCATGTCTCTTTAGGACCAAGCTCATAAATGAATAGTTTACAAAATTGCCTTTAGAAATTTCATTCTTAATTTCTCTCAAACAAAAATGTACAGGCTTTCTATGAACAGTGATCTTTTTAATTCCATAATTTAATTTGGAAAAACACACAGATGTGGAAATTATTTTTGGTTTTTTTTTTTTCTTTTTTCATTAGAAACATAGAAACCATTAAAAAGTGAATAAAGCATTCCTTTTTTTTTAGGCATCTAACACAGGGATTTTATATTGACTTTTAGTCCATTCTTCTCTGTGCTTGCAGTACTCATGAATGTATTTTCTGCAAGTATTGCAATGTAATTCAAATTCCAAGAAAGGGAAAGAGAAATATTTTAGTGTTGTTAGGGCTGCATGAAAGGGTTCATTAGTGTTTGGAGCAGTGGTAAACTCCACCCTGCTGGTTCAGCCTCACCTTTCCCAGTGCTGGGTGTGAGACAAGCTCAGGCAGTACCTGGGAGGCTGAGCTCTGGCTCTGAGAGAGCTGAGGATGTGCATTCCCAGGTGAAGTTGTTTAAATGAATGTAAAAATGGGTTTAAATGAAGGTAAAAACCAATCATGTCCACCTTCCTTGTGTACTTCTGAAATTAGAGGAGCAACTTCTTTCTTTTAGCCATTCTCCCAAGAGCCCATGGGTTGAGCTGGTTGGTTGTTAGAACAAGTCAGAGTGGAGTTTATTTAGTGCAGTCCCTTTTCTTTGGCAGTGGCAGCAGAGATGCTTTCAGAGGAAAGGAAAAGAGAGAGGATCCTAGAACTGACAATATGTTAGCATCCTTTGGGGCCAGTGCTTTGAAATCATGCTCAGTTAATGAGCATTTATATTCCCTTATGTTATTTCTCTCTATAATTGTGACTGGAAGCAGTCTAGGTATTCATGTAATGTAGCCTCCTTTTTGTTTTTCTTTTATTTTCCCTTGGTCCCAGCAGTAGCCTCTTTTAACTGCAGAATGATTGCTAGTTTTCTTTGAATGTCTTTATTGCTGCCTTCTGAGGAATAATGACACCTGATTTATCTACTCTGTAGCCTTCCTTATTTTCTGAATTGATCCCCATTCATCTCACTGCTCATGTAAATAAGCTGAAATGTATTTTCATTTTTACTTTATGGAAATTTATGTGTTCTTTTACTCACTTCTGTTACCTGTTTCAGAACTCCATTGTGGAGTTTTCTTTGTTTGGTTTATGTAATCCCACAGCTGTCCAAATAATACTGTTGGTGTCTTTGCTTTTTGAGATTTGCTCAGAAATGTGCCCTCTTTTTTATATGAACACAATTACAAAGGGCTGCAAATGCATATCATTATTATTAAAGATACTCTAGAAATAGATGCACTGCTGCTGTCATTTAAAATATTAAAATACAAGCATATAGTACATGTATGTAAAATGAGCCATCTTGCTTTTCCTTTGATTTAAATCACTTACCTTAAAATCTAACAAGACCTGTTTTGAAAAATTGATACTAATGACTAAATTTTGACTGAATATATCTAGTATTTAGAAATTACTTTATGATTGTAAGAGTTTACACTGACTGAAGTGATTTTTGTGGTGGGAGGTAACAGCACAGCTCATTCCCTGAGTAGGAATATCTCATGTGTATCTCTGATTCAGGTGCCCCTGCAGCTGTATCCTGTCATCCAGACTTGTGCAAGACTTGAAGGTAGTTCCCTGAATAAAGGAGGGCTCAATATTCGAGTTTAGCATAAGAAAAGGGATCAGCCTCCATCAGAATGTAGTTATTAAGACTTTCTTTTATTGCAGTACTCTTGGCAATTTCCCTGCTTCTGTTCTGGTTTCACTTAGGCTTTGTCTGGCCACAAGTGCATGACAGCCGAGGCTCCAGTTCAGCACAGTCTGACTAAGCTGGTAAAAACTCCCATTAACCCCACTGACAGCTCTTCAGGACTTTATACTCTCACATGTGTTCAAGTACTGTGCTAAATTAGACTATCATCAGTTTGATGTTAGGAATATATACATTATTTACTCATGAATCAGTAAAATGTGTCTTTGCAGCAAACATGTGAAGAGATTTCTGGACTCACAGTTCTCTCTTTCAAAACACCACTGGTAGGGCTGTAAGGGTGGGGTTTTTTCACACCACTAATTCTGCTCAATTGTATGAAGACAGCAGAAACCACATAATGAAGTGTAGCCCTGATCCTGTGAAGATTTGTGTTCCTGGTAGGTGTCTGGAGTGTCAGGGTTCACATGGGGCTGGCCAGGCAGCGCCCTCAGCATCTGCCACACTTCCAGACTGCTGGAAGGGTCAAGGGCTCCCTAAATCTTCTGCTCCCTAAACATGGGTGCTGGGTGTGCATGTCCTGTGTTTGCTTTTCACCCAGAGGAGCAACACAGGGTCATGGAGCAGTAACTGTGGTCTTCCTGCAGCCTGCCCATCCCTGTGGGATTCCTGTTATTCCCTGTGGGATAAGGTCTGGAAAAATGCAGTGGCCGTGTGGCCATGGTTGGGGCAGTGCCTGCTGCTGCCAGATGTGCTGGGTGATGCACTTGGGGATGTGCTGCTGCTGTTGTACTGGGAGAAGCTGATGTTGCTGACAGGAATAATCTCACTCTGTGCAAAGCCATACAGTGGGGAGGGAGCTGAGACCAAACTTCCTTTATCTCAGTGACTTGTAGCCTTTGCTTAATCTCTTTACCAGCTTCCTTGAGTGTTTGGTGAAGCCTTGAAATGTGGTAAATTTGCTCAAGCTCAGGCTTCCAGAGGAAGCTGTTCACTGGCTCTGTGTACCAATACTTCCAGTTTTAATTGTGTCATATTTTTAACTGCCAGAAGGTAACAGGAGAAAATGTGTTTTTTAAATACAAGCTCCTAATTGAGATAAATATTTGACTTCCTATTGCAGAGTGGTTTGCTTGAAATACTGAGCTTGAAAGAATGTATTTTTGTAATTAAATTGAACCAAAAAACATTGCTGATGTTGCAGAAGGCAGGAGGAATGTCCCAAGGCTGCTGGACTGCAGTGGCTGGAGATGTGGGCTCCACATTCAGTTTTTCTTTTCATTTCTCTTCCATTTTTGGATGATGTTTTCTTTATAACCTCTCCTCCACTTATTAAGCTTATAAAATTTAAAACAGTGGTTACTTAAAACAGTGATTCACTTTTATATATGTGCACACTGTTTTTTGTTTCTCTCATATTTAAAGATTTAAACTGCAGTTTTCCATTGAAAGATTTTTTAACATGTTCATCATCAGTGTCTGAATGGTGTCTTTCTGCCAGGGTCTCAATCTCTAGACTGAGCCTCTGCAATTCAAGATTCAGTTCAGGGGTCTGAATAAATTTTACTCTTTGACCCTTGGCCAAATCCCTCAATTTTCTTTGCCTCTGTTTGCCATCATTTAAGGGAATGGACTTAGATTTCCAGCCCCACATGCTATGTCTGATTTGTCTAGACAATACATTTTTTTTGTCTAGGACTGTGTCTCATTATGAGTTCTCCAACAATGCCGAAGACAATGGGCTTGAATCTTGGTTGGGTGTCTGTAACATAATACAGAATGAAATTAATAAAAAACTCAGCAATCTGCTGACTGTTGGCTTGCCCTTGCCTCATGACATGGTGAGGCATATGTGGGTGGATAAAATGGTCTTATTTTGTATTTCTGATCCAACTCAGTGTGTTTAGCTAAGTGCATCCACTGAAATTATTAGATGCACACAAGGGATTAATCTGACTAGATAAACTGCACTTAAAATGGGTGGTTCCCTACAGGTTTGGTGACATAACTTCTAGGAAAACTGAATTCAAGACTCTTAAGTCTTCCCATTTTTTGATAGTGTGTTTCTAAAGAGAAACACACTTCTAAAAAGAATTGGACTCTGTTACAAATCGTAGAAGAAACATCATCTTGTTGTGGTCAGTGTGATTCACCTTCTGTTGGATGATTTTTTTGACATTTGCAGTGTTTGATGCATTTATTTGTATTTTTAAAGGACAAGTTTAAATAGATTACAGCAAACACAAACAGGCACATTCTCCCAATCCAAAGTAAATATCTGCATGTGTACACATTACAAACATGTGTATGTGTGTGTATTGAAGAAAAAATAAAACAAGCCAGTTTTCTTACAGTACTTATGTATCAAATGCACATTTCCACATCTCTAACAACATGTGAGAATTTTAAATTTTAAGGTACCTCATCCAACACAGAATTTTCTTTAAGTGGATTAAATCCTTGGAGTCTGAGTGTCAGTGTCACAAAAGGGGCTTTCCCAACAACCTCTCAGTAAATCTGAGATTTATCTATGTAATATAGCATCAGTCTCATACCTCCTTTGGACCACAGGAAACATCTATGCTCTACATTTGTCAAGAGACTTCTGTGCTTATTGTGGTGGTAATTGGAGGTCAGCCTTCGCTCTGGTTGGGTGGTCAGAAGGTTGATGCTGGAGTTTAAAGCACTTCATTGCTTTGAAACCTTGTGCTGCTATGAAGGCTTTGAAAATGATCCCATTGTTCTTTTTTTCCTTTCAAAGTGGCACCCAGAGTTTAAATATAACATGGAATCTCATCAGGGAGTGGCTGTATTCAGAGGAGATTAATTATAGATGTGGGTGTAGAAAATTGCAAATGTGAATTGTATTTTTCATACAATAAAATCTGTCCCTTTAAGTAAGCAACAGACTTGCTTAGAAAATCCTGTGATTTAAAAAGCCAGCCAAAAACCTCTAAGTATTACAGCATGAACACCAAATATTAGAGCGAGGTTTGAGTTAATTAATACTTTTTCCCCTTTATAAAAATAGTTCTAACTTTTTGATTTGCTGATTGAAAGACTTTGTTTCCTGCTCAGTGCTTGTTGCTGAGAGGCTTCCACACAAACACAGGGTGATATGAGCTCAGGAGAATCACGACTCCTACACCCTGTATCCCAAAAAAAGACTTGAAAGCTCTGCCTGGATGAGTTTGGAAGTCCTGGTGTAATGCCTTTGCCTGTTGGTGAGAGTGTTGATGGATCCCAGTCTCCCAGGGGCTCTGGTGTAGCTGCCATTCCCTGAGGGCCTCTCTCTCACCTAAAAGGGAGTGTTGCTCTTTCATGGGCTCTGCTTTGGCAGTGAGATTTATGGCAGGGAAAGGGAGACCTGGTTTATATATTTAAATAAAAGCTGTGCCACCAGTCCAGTGAGAATTCTGACTTTTCCAGATGTGAGGCCAACAGAGTTGCTGTTCAATACAAGTTCACAGATTTTTAACCCCAAATTTAGTCTTGTTGGTTGGGAAGGAGTCTGGTAGAACCCTGAGAGTTCCCTGAGTCAGCAGTGTTCAGGAAAAATGGGGGGAATAGTATATCATTAAACCAATGTTCTAACCACAGCTTTGAAGGAAAAGCTGTAAAATCTTCACACCATATATAGTATTCCAACATAAATTTTTGCAGCAACAAAAAAACCCCAAAAAACTTTTAAGGTTTTGGAAAGGGATTATATAGCCAAATATCAGTATCTGCATTGCCTTCAAGTATGCAGCTTGTAGATCCTGAGCTGTTCACTGACTTTTTGTGAATTGGTGTCTTCTAGCAAACTTGCACACTTACTGGAAAGAGAAATCTTTTCTACTAAATCATTTTTGTTGGAAACTGAGGAGCTATTTTCTGACGCTCAATCTTCCGCATGATGAGGGAAAAGAAAATATCCAAGTAACTTTTTGAACATTGACTTTTAAGGTTTGAGATCTGGAGTTTAATCCTATTTCACCTATGAAGTATGATAAAATTGCCACTAGCCTTAGTGTGAACAAATATTGGCCTTTCATCATGATATTGGATCATTCTTATTTGTATTAATACTTTTTCTCTCCGCAGCTTTAGTGAAGATTTCTAAGTGGTGAGAAAGCTTTGCTTTTGCTGTGGTATTTAACTTCCTTCAAAAAATCTAAATGGCAGGCTGACTGCTTTTCATTATTTATGACAAATAGAAGTGTTACCCGGAGCATAGGAAGACTGAAGGTGGTGGAATTGCTAACGCTGATTACAGTAATTTCCTCGCTACCTTTATTGAATAGGTTTAAATCCAAAGACTGAAAGTTGAGGCCCATGAGTACAACTGGGAATGTGTCTGCTACTTGTCCCAAACAGGCTTCCCCACCTGTCTTCTTTGTTTGGCCTGTTTAATGTTTTGTTGGAAGATGAAAACCCTTTTCAGGCAAGAATCAAATTGCACAGCTCACTAAGACAATGGGTTTGGGCAGGCAGGAATTTCATAGGCTTTGGGTCAGAGGCAATAATCATAAAAAAGTAATGTGTTGTAAATGTTAGGAACTTGGGGTTTGCATGGCGGGGTGGCTGGAGCAGCCCCTGACAGGTTTTGCTGTGTGTACCTGCAATTGAAGGGTTGAAAGGAGGGCAGTGCAGTCAGGGCACACCCAGACTCTCCCACTCTGAGCTTTGCAGCCCACCTGCCCCAGAGATGGGCTGAGGGACAGCAGGGGCAGCTCCTCTGCACCACCCTGAGCTCAAAGCCCTGCCCTGACTCCTTTTCGCAAACACTCAACAGGGACAGCATCTCCTACACTTCATACATTTCATTTCTCAATGATCAGATGTCACTTTTCTTCTCCTCTTTCTTGAGAAGTATTCCCTTAGGACAGATTTTCTCTATTTCCCCAAAGCAGCCAAATACAGGCTGCCAAAGCAGGCAGATATGTTTTTCTTAAATGCCAGTGGTGGATGTGGATCCAACAGCCTGGTTCTGTTTCAAAGGCTAGGGATTAATGGATATGGCATTACCATAACAGAATAATTGCAGGTTTCCTATTGCTCTGTGATAACCTCCACTGTATTTTAGGCTCTTGCAGCACCAGTGCCCAATTCTGTTCTTGGATGCTGGGAGTATGTGTGCTGGCTATTAATTTTTTTTGCCTGGGACATTTTTGCACAAACCACAGTAAGATCTATGACTGTGTTAGAGCTGTGTAAATTGCCTCCTTTTGTGAAAAGCCATGAGACTGTGGGGGTGCATAATTTGGGAGGACATTGGCAGCCTAGCCCAGATGTCAATATGTGATGTTCATTTGAGCAGAATCTACGCCCTGGTTTACAATTTGAATTCAAAATCTGTTTTAAATTTAAACATTGTAGAACAAAAGAAAAATCATTTGATGTTGTGACAGTCACACTCCATTGTTTCACGTCTCCTCCTTGCATTCACAACGTCATAAAGCTTTCTTAGCTTTTGATTCTTTGTAGCTTTAAATAAATCTGTCCAGCAAAGAGTTACTTTATCCTACTGCACACTGTTCCTTTTGGGATCTAACTGTACCCTATCCTTGTTTCTGTAGGATTTAGCTTTGGCACAGCCCCCAGCAGGTGCAGCTGGCTTTAGTTCAGTGATCCAGTGATTGAACTGCTGCACTTTTAATGATGCCTACAAAATTAATTAAGTTCATGAGTTTAGGTTCATTTCTGAGCAGTTGGGATGAATGGAGCTTTGGACCTTTTGCTTTGGAATTGAGAACAAAGCTGCCATTCACCTCAGGATGCCCCACCCAGGGGTTCTCTGCCTTTCAAGCTGGTGACTGACTAATTTTCCAGGCTAACTAATCTTGTACCAGCCCTCTGGAATGGAAAGTCATGTAGAAATGCCTGATGGGGTCACTTTTCAGGAAAAAAAACTGTTTATTTTAGTAACTTTTAATTGATAGGACTTACCTATCAACCTATACTCAAAATAGGGATGACTTCCACGAGACAACTGCAGTTAAGGAGTAGCCTCCAGGATTATTTTCATAGCAGGTGC
>NW_026612860.1:0-27642 GCF_029582105.1 Oenanthe melanoleuca | reverse complement strand
TCTCGCCGCAGGACACATAGCGCGAAGAAGGAGGCTGCAGAGCACTGGAGAGTGCAGTTGGCAGCAGATCGCTTGTCAGTGACTAGAGGCATGAAGCAGGATCAACGTCAGCTTGCTTTGCTTCTACATACCCATTCGCCAAGCAGTCTTCTGTGGTACATAGCCGTGATGCAGAGAACTCAGTTCTAAGTGTAGTGCCAAGTGAGAACTACTGTGTGCTGTGCATGCTTTCTCCTTAGCGTTCTGTACACTGCAGTTCTCATCCCTATGGCAGAATTTACAGAGTGCACGGTACGCTTCCAAGGAGCAGGGCATTCTCGTATGGTACAGAGAGTGTGACAGAAAAGTGCTCACGCCGGGCGTGTTTTGGCACTAGCAAAACCTAGCAGCAGAATGTTCTGTGTTAGCAGGAGACGACACAATACCTCGCCTAGAGAGATCTCGCCGCAGGACACATAGCGCGAAGAAGGAGGCTGCAGAGCACTGGAGAGTGCACTTCGCAGCAGATCGCTTGTCAGTGACTAGAGGCATGAAGCAGGATCAACGTCAGCTTGCTTTGCTACTACCTAGCCATTCGCCAAGCAGTCTTCTGTGGTACATAGCCGTGATGCAGAGAACTCAGTTCTAAGTGTAGTGCCAAGTGAGAACTACTGTGTGCTGTGCATGCTTTTTCCTTAGCGTTCTGTGTTGTAATTCAGTATTTGAGGTATAAGAAATTATATCAAGGTATCCTGTAACCCCCTTCCTGCAAACCCCAGTTCCTGTCTTCCTTTCCGGTCCTGTGACCTTCCCCTGTGTCCTTGTACCCACTGGGGGGTCGGGTATTCCGGCCCCTGTCCCGTCTGTGTCTTCATCCCATTGGCAGCTAGCCAAGGCCACTCCCATTCCCCTCTCCTGATTACCTGTGCCCCAGAGAAACTCGGTCTCTTTCCGGCCATACCATCGCCCAGGAATAAACTAAGACTGAAAGAGTCTCTTTTGTATCCTTCTCCATCCATGATGCGATACTGTGTCTGATCTTAAGTAATTAGGAAATAGACACAGAGTAACCGCATCAGCTGGCGCCCAACGTGGGGCTCTCAGTTTTAGACCCCATTTGGCTAAGAAAGGCCCGTTGAGCTGTTCAACTACCTCTGTGGGTCGGAGCTGTTTTTGACAGCCCCGAACATAAGAGGGTGAAATCGGATAACTTCTCCGCGAACTCGGAGGAGCCGATTCTGGATTGGAGCTTTTGCAGAGTTACGGCGAGACCGCACTCCGTCTGAGGAAGGTAAAATATCCCTTCGGGGAGGCGGGAACCCCTATCTAGCCCCGAGGTACTGGGGGAGGGGGGAGTTTTAGACGGAGTAGCCCCAAATTCGCGGGGGGAGGTTTGTATCCCGCGGGGGCAGCGGCGGCAGTCCCGCGTGGAGTGGTGAACACGTGGGCGGTGTTGCGCAATCCCGCCGGCATTTACGTGCTCGGGCCCTCCACCGACGTGTGTTGGGCTATTGGCGTGAGCGCGGGCGCGGGGAATTCCCTTAGGAGGATTTCCCCGGGACCGCCCGGTGCTGCCGTAGCGACAGCCACGTGTAGTAACAAAAGCCCAGTACCCCCACACCTGGGTTTGCAACGGACTGCTAATTTGTAACTTTCTGCAACAGTAAAGGAATCGTGCATTTGTGTTTATAACATCGGAATGGGGGGGAAATTTTCTGCACAACAAAAGAGCATTATTTCTCAGCTTAAAGAAATGTTAGATGCGCAGGATTTTGTAATTTCTAAAAAACAGATTAAGAAATTTGTTAGTTTGTTGTCTCGAGAAGTTATAGAATTTGAAAAGCAAGATGTCACTTCAGTTTTATTTTGGGACAATGTTGGAAATTTATTGACTTCTAAAATACAGAAAGGCGATACCACGGCTGCTTTATTTTTGCCTATATTTCTAAATATTCACCAACACTTAACGCAATTAGATTCGGAATCTTCTGTCTCTAAATTAAACTCCTCTTTGCCTAATCGGAATCTTCTGTCCCTGAATTAAAAGAGAAATCAGAAATACCTCAAGAAACTACTAATTCTAACAATCCCCCCAGTTATACAATGTTGCCGCCTGAAAATTCTAATTTAGAAAATCACCTTTCTTCAGTGCAAGGGGGAAAACCTGTACTAACTTCAAACCATATGCCTTTGTCTTCCAATAACCCATTCCTGCATCCAACTCCCATTTCTGCTCCATATCTTCCCAGCTATGTAAACCCATATTTCCAAGCTGCTGTTCCTATATCACCTTGTAACTATCTTTCTAACACGGGGACAGAAAACAATAGTAACTCCGTGAGGGCTGAGACGGGGGGAGGGGCAGCACGTGTTTCAGAAACGCAGGCAGAGACACAGAACCACTTAACCCCTAACTTGCTGACTAACCCTCCTCAGTTCTTTGATACAGCTCCGGTTAGTTATGTGGGTAGAAGGAATGGTAGAAGAAGCTACGAGCCATTCTCATACCAAGATAAAAAGGAAATTTGTAAGGTGCAAAGGGAATTTGGGAGGCAAAGTGAAATATTTAAAGGGATGCTAAGAACAACTCTTTTGTCTAATGAATTAGTTCCCCAGGATATAAAGGACCTTTTTATGTGTTTGCTAACTCCAGCTGAATATGAATTATGGCTTAATATTTGGAAACGTTCTTTAAGCAGTCTTTTAACAGAGCTTCACAAAAACCCTGAGCATTCTAAAGATTCTGATGATAATGAAATTACATTGGACCATTTATGTGGGGAGGGCGAAATTCACTGCCCTGAAAAACAAATTCGGTTATTATCTAAATTTATTTTGAATAAGGTTAGTGATGCAGCTGAAAAGGCCTTTATCAGTTTGCCAACACCTGAAGTAACTACTAGTTATGTTCATATTAAACAGCATTCTTCTGAGAGTTTTTTAAGTTTTATAGATCGATTAAAGACACAGGTGGAACGCCAGGTGCAAAATCCAGCCATGCAGGCAGAACTGATTAAGGAATTAGCAGAGAAGAACGCCAATCAAGCATGTCGCAAAGTCATCTCCAGCTTACCACTCTGCCCGGAGCCCAGCCTAGCACAGATGATAGAAGCGTGCACACGCAAAGCAGAACTGTTCAGTGATCCTGAGAGGAACCCGAGTCCAGCACCTCCTAAGCCTCCAGCACCACCACCACAGATGAAGAAGCAGCACATGTCATCACAGCAGCTAAAGAAGATCACCTGTTTCCAGTGTCAGCAGGAAGGACATTTTGCTAGGGACTGTCCTCAGAACAGGAAACAGAAGAAAATCAGTGAACCAAAAAACTAGAACTGAGGCGCTGGCCTGCCATAAACACCATAGAGCGCCAGGATATAAATTCTGCAGGCTATACTGTAGCAAAAGCCTCTCTCTTAAAAACAAAGGGGGAGGGTGGAAGGGATAATGTGGGGATAACAGATGATATAAATGTTAAATGTTCTCTTAACCAGGTCAGGCAGTCCTGTGGCCGTGTTAGGCTCCAGACTACCAAAGGTTTTCATTTCAGGTCTGCTGAGTGGACCATCATTACAGTGGACATCTCAAGCCCCTTAATTGACATGACGGTTTGCCACATGGAGAGTGAGTATTTTGTTGTGGGAGACACAGCACACACACCTTTAGAAATTGAAATAGCTCCTATGATCATGAAGGGGAAAATATCCAGTGTTATAATATTAGCCCGTTGCTCTCAAGCACCTTTCTATTTGTGTGAGGGGCAAGTACTGGCCCAAGCCTTTCCTATTCCAGCAGACATCACAGCAGATGATAAGTCACCAGAGGTTTACTGGGCAGAAACAGTAAAGGAGGAAAAACCTTCTCTAGCATGCAACATGACACATGGAACAGATCACCTACACGTGCAGGGTGTTCTGGACACGGGATCAGACGTGACCATTATTCCTGAAAAACTTTGGCCTTCACATTGGGAATTGCAACCTGTGGCTGGGCAGCTCCAGGGTATAGGAGGAGTTAAATTGGCAAAAATATCAAAACGCATGGTACAAATAGAAGGACCGGACGGCAAATTAGCCAGTGTTCGTCCGTTTGTAATAGATTACAAATGTCCCTTGTGGGGGAGGGACTCCATGTCACAGTGGGGAGTTAAAATGATAATTCCAAAAACCCCTCAGGATTTTTTGGAAGCGGCCACTGTTGACTGCCAGGTCCAGAAACTAACATGGCTAAGTGACACCCCCATTTGGACTACACAGTGGCCGCTCAAAAAGGAAAAATTACTGGCACTTGAAAAACTTGTAGAGGAACAATTGGCAAAAAATCATATAGAAGAAACACTTAGTCCCTGGAATTCTCCAATCATTGTAGTGAAAAAACCAGGGAAAGACAAATGGAGATTGTTGCATGACCTTAGGGAAATAAATAAAGTAATTCAGGACATGGGGTCTCCTCAACTTGGGATGCCTAGTCCTAGCATGTTACCTAGAGACTGGCAATTGGCAGTTTTAGACATCAAAGATTGTTTTTTCCAAATCCCATTACACCCTGAAGATGCTCCCAGGTTTGCATTCTCAGTACCATCATTGAATAGAGAGGCTCCAATGAAGAGATACCACTGGAAAGTGCTTCCACAGGGCATGAAGTGTAGTCCTGCTATCTGTCAGTGGTATGTAGCTTCATTGTTGTCTCCTGTGCGTGCACAAAGCAGGGAAGCTATAATCCTACACTACATGGATGATGTGCTGGTGTGTGCTCCTGACAATTCAATACTCCAACACACGCTTGACCTAGTAGTTAAAGTTTTAACCTCTGCTGGATTTCAATTACAGGAAGACAAGGTTCAAAGGATGCCACCTTGGAAATATTTGGGCCTACAGATTACAGCCAGGACCATTGTTCCACAGAAATTAGAAATTAATTGTAACCCTAAAACTCTTGCAGATCTGCACTCTCTGTGTGGGTCATTGAACTGGGTAAGACCTTGGTTAGGCCTCACTAATGAGGACTTACAACCCCTTTTTAATTTATTGAAAGGGGAGAGGGAGCTACTGTCTCCCAGGGAGCTGACACCTGAGGCAAAAGCTGCAATTGAAAAGGTACAGCAAGCCCTGTCTGAAAGGCAGGCTCACCGCTATCAGCCTGAACTACCTTTCAAATTCATTGTTTTGGGAAAACTACCACATTTACATGGGTTAATATTTCAGTGGATTGAGGGGCAGAAGGATTCACTCTTAATCATAGAGTGGGTCTTCCTCTCCCACCAAAGATCCAAAACTATCACACAACCACAGGAGCTTATGGCTCAGTTGATTCAAAAAGCAAGAATGAGGCTGCGTGAACTGTCTGGGTCTGACTTCACATGCATTCACCTGCCAATTAAACTTTCTATGGAGGGAAAAAACTCTCCTGAAAGGCTAACAAAAGAAATGTTTGAGCATTTGTTACAGAGCAATGCCAGCCTCCAGATATCTCTGGATAGCTACACTGGACAGATATCTGTTCACAGCCCAGCTCATAAGTTGTTTAATGAGGAATTCCACCTCATCCCTCGTGAAAAGAGAAGCAGGAGACCGCTTCAGGCACTCACAGTGTTCACAGATGCATCGGGGGCCTCCCATAAGTCGGTGATGACTTGGAGAAATCCTCAGACTCAGCATTGGGAAGCTGATGTTAAGTTTGTGGAGGGGTCACCCCAGATTGCAGAACTGGCTGCAGCTGTGAGAGCCTTTGAGCAGTTTTCAGAGCCTTTCAACCTGGTAACAGATTCAGCTTATGTTGCTGGGGTAGTATCCAGGGCGGAGCAGGCAGTGCTCAAAGACATCAATAATGAGCAGCTCTTTAGGCTGCTGTCAAAACTAATCTATTTGATTTCACACAGAGAACATCCTTTCTATGTGATGCATGTGAGGTCACACACAGAACTACCAGGTGAAATCTCAGAAGGGAACCGGATGGCAGACACCCTTGCAGCTCCAGCTGAAAAGGCACTCCTACCTGACATTTTCCAACAGGCAAAACTGAGCCACCAGCAGTACCACCAGAATGCAGCAGGTTTGGTCCGTCAGTTCCAGCTAACACGGAGTCAGGCCAAGGCTATTGTAGCCACCTGTCCCAGCTGCCAGCTCCAGGCCATGCCATCGCTGGGTGTAGGGGTTAATCCCCGGGGCCTAGGCAGCTGTGAAGTGTGGCAAACAGACATCACACACATTCCTAGTTTTGGACGCCTCAAATATGTTCATGTGAGTATAGACACATATTCAGGTGCAGTTTATGCATCCGCACATGCAGGGGAAAAGGCTGTACATGTAAAACAACACCTAGTGCAAGCCTTCTCAGTGTTGGGGATCCCTAAGGAAATAAAAACAGATAATGGACCAGCATACACATCCAAGGAGTTCCTGGAATTTGTCCAGCAGTGGGGACTGGGACATAAAACAGGCATCCCCCACTCCCCTACAGGCCAAGCAGTGGTTGAACGCACACACCAGACACTCAAACAGGTTCTAGCTAGGCAAAGCAGTTCAACTGTGTGGATGTCTCCCCAGCAAAAGCTCTGTAAAGCTCTGTTCACAATCAATTTCTTGAATTGTTCGTTTGAAACCATGACACCTCCTGTGGTCCGTCATTTTAACAGCAGTAAACAGTTTAAATTGTCTCAGAATCCACCTGTTTTGATTAGGGATCCAGAAACATGGGAAACCAAGGGTCCCTATGAGCTAGTAACCTGGGGAAGGGGCTATGCATGTGTGTCAACCCCCTCAGGTCCTCGATGGATTCCCCAAAAGTGGGTTAAACCTTTTGTTCCCAAAACTCCAGCCGCAGCAGAAGGAGATGAGAAGCAAGTAACCATTGCTTCGAAAAGAAGACGCCGCAGAGGGAAAGGAAACAAAAACCTCATAAAGGAATACCCTCTGGCAGAAAAGGACTTATAACATGTTTTAAACTGTTTGTTTTTCCTTTTAGAAGAAAGCTACCCTCCAGTTAACCCTGTGTCCTGTTAGCCTTGAACAGTTTGGCAGCTGCGTAGATCATCCCTCAGAAAACATATGCCTGTCCTCTGAAGCAGCAACAGACCCTGTGTCCACCTGCCTGGGATGCCAGGGACTTGAGGGACTTTGCTGCATAAACCTGACTGCGAGAGCTCCTAAATGTCCACGCTGCTCTGCAAGAAACAAAGGACTGGCTTAATGAACTGTTCAAGGGCTGGGGGTTTTCTGGGTGGTGGACTTCCACAGTCAAAACCATTATGTCATTTGTTGTTATTTCTTTCCCTTGTAGCAATAGCATTTGAAATCATACGTCATTTAATATTTAAAGCCATTAATGGTATAATTTCTTCTACCTCAGCAGGCAATCATATAGAGATGGCAAATATAAAACAATCTAATTCTCCTGCTTCTCACAAATGGTGGGCAAACTAATAAATTCAGACTAGAATTAGTTTAATATCATGCCCCTACTTAAAAAACAAAAAAACGGGGAGATGTTGTAATTCAGTATTTGAGGTATAAGAAATTATATCAAGGTATCCTGTAACCCCCTTCCTGCAAACCCCAGTTCCTGTCTTCCTTTCCGATCCTATGACCTTCCCCTGTGTCCTTGTACCCACTGGGGGGTCGGGTATTCCGGCCCCTGTCCCGTCTGTGTCTTCATCCCATTGGCAGCTAGCCAAGGCCACTCCCATTCCCCTCTCCTGATTACCTGTGCCCCAGAGAAACTCGGTCTCTTTCCGGCCATACCATCGCCCAGGAATAAACTAAGACTGAAAGAGCCTCTTTTGTATCCTTCTCCATCCATGATGCGATACTGTGTCTGATCTTAAGAAATTAGGAAATAGACACAGAGTAACCGCATCAGTTCTGTACACTGCAGTTCTCATCTCTATGGCAGAATTTACAGAGTGCACGGTACGCTTCCAAGGAGCAGGGCATTCTCGTATGGTACAGAGACTTTGACAGAAAAGTGCACACGCCAGGCGTGTTTTGGCACTAGCAAAACCAAGCAGCAGAGTGTTCTGTGTTAGCAGGAGACGACACCTTACCTCGCCTAGAGAGATCTCGCCGCAGGACACATAGCGCGAAGAAGGAATCTGCAGACCACTGGAGAGTGTACTTCGCAGCATTTCGTTTGTCAGTGACTAGAGGCATGAAGCAGGATCAACGTCAGCTTGCTTTGCTGCTACATAGCCATTCGCCAAGCAGTCTTCTGTGGTACATAGCCGTGATGCAGAGAACTCAGTTCTAAGCGTCGTGCCAAGTGAGAACTACTGTGTGCTGTGCATGCTTTCTCCTTAGCGTTCTGTACACTGCAGTTCTCATCCATATGGCAGAATTTTCAGAGGGCACGGTACGCTTCCAAGGAGCAGGGCATTCTCGTATGGTACAGAGACTTTGACAGAAAAGTGCACACGCCAGGCGTGTTTTGGCACTAGCAAAACCTAGCAGCAGAGTGTTCTGTGTTAGCAGGAGACGACACCTTACCTAGCCTTGAGAGATCTCGCCGCAGGACACATAGCGCGAAGAAGGAGGCTGCAGTGTTCTGGAGAGTGCACTTCGCAGAAGATCGCTTGTCAGTGACTAGAGGCATGAAGCAGGAACAACGTCAGCTTGCTTTGCTACTACATACCCATTCGCCAAGCAGTCTTCTGTGGTACATAGCCGTGATGCAGAGATCTCAGTTCTAAGTGTAGTGCAAAGTGAGAACTACTGTGTGCTGTGCATGCTTTCTCCTTAGCGTTCTGTACACTGCAGTTCTCATCTCTATGGCAGAATTTTCAGAGTGCACGGTACGCTTCCAAGGAGCAGGGCATTCTCGTATGGTACAGAGAGTGTGACAGAAAAGTGCATACGCCAGGCGTGTTTTGGCACTAGCAAAACCTAGCAGCAGAGTGTTCTGTGTTAGCAGGAGACGACACCTTACCTCGCCTAGAGAGATCTCGCCGCAGGGCACATAGCGCGAAGAAGGAATCTGCAGTGTTCTGGAGAGTGTACTTCTCAGCAGATCGCTTGTCAGTGACTAGAGGCATGAAGCAGGATCAACGTCAGCTTGCTTTGCTGCTACATAGCCTTTCGCCAAGCAGTCTTCTGTGGTACATAGCCGTGATGCAGAGATCTCAGTTCTAAGTGTAGTGCCAAGTGAGAACTACTGTGTGCTGTGCATGCTTTCTCCTTACCGTTCTGTACACTGCAGTTCTCATCTCTATGGCAGAATTTACAGAGTGCACGGTACGCTTCCAAGGAGCAGGGCATTCTCGTGAGGAACTGCGATTTTGACAGAAAAGAGCTCACGCCAGGCGTGTTTTGGCACTAGCAAAACCTAGCAGCAGAATGTGCTGTGTTAGCAGGAGATGACACCATACCTCGCCTAGAGAGATCTCGCCGCAGGACACGTAGCGCGAAGAAGGGGGCTGCAGAGCACTGGAGGGTGCACTTGGCAGCAGATCGCTTGTCAGTGACTGAAAGCATGAAGCAGGATCAACGTCAGCTTGCTTTGCTACTACCTAGCCATTCGCCAAGCAGTCTTCTGTGGTACATAGCCGTGATGCAGAGAACTCAGTTCTAAGTGTAGTGCTAAGTGAGAACTACTGTGTGCTGTGCATGCTTTCTCCTTAGCGTTCTGTACACTGCAGTTCTCATCCCTATGGCAAAATAGACAGAGTGCACGGTACGCTTCCAAGGAGCAGGGCATTCAAGTATGGAACTGCGTGTTTGACAGAAAAGTGCACACGTCAGGCGTGTTTTGGCACTAGCAAAACCTAGCAGCAGAGTGTTCTGTGTTAGCAGGAGACCGCACCTTACCTCACCTAGAGAGATCTCGCCGCAAGACACATAGCGCGAAGAAGGAATCTGCAGAGCACTGGAGAGTGCACTTCACAGCAGATCGCTTGTCATTGACTAGAGGCATGAAGCAGGATCAACGTCAGCTTGCTTTGCTGCTACATAGCCATTCGCCAAGCAGTCTTCTGCGTTACATAGCCGTGATGCAGAGAACTCAGTTCTAAGTGTGGTGCAAAGTGGGAAATACTGTGTGCTGTGCATGCTTTCTCCTTAGCGTTCTGTACACTGCAGTTCTCATCTCTATGGCAGAATTTTCAGAGTGCACGGTACGCTTCCAAGGAGCAGGGCATTCTCGTATGGTACAGAGAGTGTGACAGAAAAGTGCATACGCCAGGCGTGTTTTGGCACTAGCAAAACCTAGCAGCAGAGTGTTCTGTGTTAGCAGGAGACGACACCTTACCTCGCCTAGAGAGATCTCGCCGCAGGACACATAGCGCGAAGAAGGAGGCTGCAGAGCACTGGACAGTGCACTTGGCAGCAGATCGCTTGTCAGTGGCTAGAGGCATGAGCAGGATCAACGTCAGCTTGCTTTGCTACTACATACCCATTCGCCAAGCAGTCTTCTGTGGTACATAGCCGTGATGCAGAGAACTCAGTTCTAAGTGTAGTGCCAAGTGAGAACTACTGTGTGCTGTGCATGCTTTCTCCTTAGCGTTCTGTACACTGCAGTTCTCATCCCTATGGCAGAATTTACAGAGTGCACGGTACGCTTCCAAGGAGCAGGGCATTCTCGTATGGTACAGAGACTTCGACAGAAAAGTGCACACGCCAGGCGTGTTTTGGCACTAGCAAAACCAAGCAGCAGAGTGTTCTGTGTTAGCAGGAGACGACACCTTACCTCGCCTAGAGAGATCTCGCCGCAGGACACATAGTGCGAAGAAGGAATCTGCAGTGTTCTGGAGAGTGCACTTGGCAGCAGATCGCTTGTCAGTGACTAGAGGCATGAAGCAGGATCAACGTCAGCTTGCTTTGCTGCTACATAGCCATTCGCCAAGCAGTCTTCTGTGGTACATAGCCGTGATGCAGAGAACTCAGTTCTAAGTGTAGTGCCAAGTGAGAACTACTGTGTGCTGTGCATGCTTTCTCCTTAGCGTTCTGTACACTGCAGTTCTCATCTCTATGGCAGAATTTACAGAGTGCACGGTACGCTTCCAAGGAGCAGGGCATTCTCGTGAGGAACTGCGATTTTGACAGAAAAGAGCTCACGCCAGGCGTGTTTTGGCCTAGCAGCAGAATGTTCTGTGTTAGCAGGAGATGACACCATACCTCGCCTAGAGAGATCTCGCCGCAGGACACATAGCGCGAAGAAGGAGGCTGCAGAGCACTGGAGAGTGCACTTGGCAGCAGATCGCTTGTCAGTGACAGAAAGCATGAAGCAGGATCAACGTCAGCTTGCTTTGCTACTACCTAGCCATTCGCCAAGCAGTCTTCTGTGGTACATAGCCGTGATGCAGAGAACTCAGTTCTAAGCGCCGTGCCAAGTGAGAACTACTGTGTGCTGTGCATGCTTTCTCCTTAGCGTTCTGTACACTGCAGTTCTCATCTCTATGGCAGAATTTACAGAGTGCACGGTACGCTTCCAAGGAGCAGGGCATTCTCGTATGGTACAGAGACTTGGACAGAAAACTGCACACGCCAGGCGTGTTTGGCACTAGCAAAACCTAGCAGCAGAGTGTTCTGTGTTAGCAGGAGACCGCACCTTACCTCGCCTAGAGAGATCTCGCCGCAGGACACATAGCGCGAAGAAGGAATCTGCAGAACACTGGAGATGCACTTCACAGCAGATCGCTTGTCATTGACTAGAGGCATGAAGCAGGATCAACGTCAGCTTGCTTTGCTGCTACATAGCCATTCGCCAAGCAGTCTTCTGCGTTACATAGCCGTGATGCAGAGAACTCAGTTCTAAGTGTGGTGCAAAGTGGGAAATACTGTGTGCTGTGCATGCTTTCTCCTTAGCGTTCTGTACACTGCAGTTCTCATCCCTATGGCAAAATAGACAGAGTGCACGGAAATACAACAAGGAGCAGGGCATTCTCGTATGGTACAGAGACTTTGACAGAAAAGTGCACACGCCAGGCGTGTTTCGGCACTAGCAAAACCTAGCAGCAGAGTGTTCTGTGTTAGCAGGAGACCGCACCTTACCTCGCCTAGAGAGATCTCGCCGCAAGACACATAGCGGGAAGAAGGGGGCTGCAGAGCACTGGAGAGTGCACATCGCAACAGTTCGCTTGTCAGTGACTAGAGACATGAAGCAGGATCAACGTCGGCTTGCTTTGCTACTACATACCCATTCGCCAAGCAGTGTTCTGTGGTACATAGCCGTGATGCAGAGAACTCAGTTCTAAGTGTAGTGCCAAGTGAGAACTACTGTGTGCTGTGCATGCTTTCTCCTTAGCGTTCTGTACACTGCAGTTCTCATCTCTATGGCAGAATTTTCAGAGTGCACGGTACGCTTCCAAGGAGCAGGGCATTCTCGTATGGTACAGAGACTTCGACAGAAAAGTGCACACGCCAGGCGTGTTTTGGCACTAGCAAAACCAAGCAGCAGAGTGTTCTGTGTTAGCAGGAGACGACACCTTACCTCGCCTAGAGAGATCTCGCCGCAGGACACCCAGACCCAAGAAGGAGGCTGCAGTGTTCTGGAGAGTGCACTTCGCAGCAGTTCGCTTGTCAGTGACTAGAGGCATGAAGCAGGGTCAACGTCAGCTTGCTTTGCTGCTACATACCCATTCGCCAAGCAGTCTTCTGTGGTACATAGCCGTGATGCAGAGAACTGAGTTCTAAGTGTAGTGCCAAGTGAGAACTACTGTGTGCTGTGCATGCTTTCTCCTTAGCGTTCTGTACACTGCAGTTCTCATCTCTATGGCAGAATTTTCAGAGTGCACGGTACGCTTCCAAGGAGCAGGGCATTCTCGTGAGGAACTGCGATTTTGACAGAAAAGTGCACACGCAAGGCGTGTTTTGGCACTAGCAAAACCTAGCAGCAGAGTGTTCTGTGATAGCAGGTGATGACACCATACGTCGCCTAGAGAGATCTCGCCGCAGGACACATAGCGCGAAGAAGGGGGCTGCAGAGCACTGGAGACTGCACTTGGCAGCAGATCGCTTGTCAGTGACTAGAGGCATGAAGCAGGATCAATGTCAGCTTGCTTTGCTGCTACAAGACATTCGCCAAGCAGTCTTCTGTGGTACATAGCTGTGATGCAGAGAACTCAGTTCTAAGTGTGGTGCCAAGTGAGAACTACTGTGTGCTGTGCATGCTTTCTCCTTAGCGTTCTGTACACTGCAGTTCTCATCTCAATGTCAGAATTTTCAGAGTGCACAGTACGCTTCCAAGGAGCAGGGCATTCTCGTATGGTACAGAGAGTGTGACAGAAAAGTGCACACGCCAGGCGTGTTTTGGCACTAGCAAAACATAGCAGCAGAGTGTTCTGTGTTAGCAGGAGACCGCACCTTACCTCGCCTTGAGAGATCTCGCCGCAGGACACATAGCGCGAACAAGGGGGCTGCAGAGCACTGGAGAGAGCACTTCGCAGCAGATCGCTTGTCATTGACTAGAGGCATGAAGCAGGATCAACGTCAGCTTGCTTTGCTGCTACATACCCATTCGCCAAGCAGTCTTCTGCGGTACATAGCCGTGATGCAGAGAACTCAGTTCTAAGTGTGCTGCAAAGTGAGAACTACTGTGTGCTGTGCATGCTTTCTCCTTAGCGTTCTGTACACTGCAGTTCTCATCTCTATGGCAGAATTTTCAGAGTGCACGGTACGCTTCCAAGGAGCAGGGCATTCTCGTATGGTACAGAGACTTTGACAGAAAAGTGCACACGCCAGGCGTGTTTTGGCACTAGCAAAACCTAGCAGCAGAGTGTTCTGTGTTAGCAGGAGACCGCACCTTACCTCGCCTAGAGAGATCTCGCCGCAAGACACATAGCGGGAAGAAGGGGGCTGCAGAGCACTGGAGAGTGCACTTCGCAGCAGTTCACTTGTCAGTGACTAGAGGCATGAAGCAGGATCAACGTCACCTTGCTTTGCTGCTACATAGCCATTCGCCAAGCAGTCTTCTGTGGTACATAGCTGTGATGCAGAGATCTCAGGTCTAAGTGTAGTGCCAAGTGAGAACTACTGTGTGCTGTGCATGCTTTCTCCTTAGCGTTCTGTACACTGCAGTTCTCATCTCTATGGCAGAATTTTCAGAGTGCACAGTACGCTTCCAAGGAGCAGGGCATTCGCGTGAGGAACTGCGATTTTGACAGAAAAGTGCACACGCCAGGCGTGTTTTGGCACTAGCAAAACCTAGCAGCAGAGTGTTCTGTGTTAGCAGGAGACGAAACCTTACCTCGCCTAGATAGATCTCGCCGCAGGACACATAGACCAAAGAAAGAGGCTGCAGTGTTCTGGAGAGTGCACTTCGCAGCAGATCGCTTGTCAGTGACTAGAGGCATGAAGCAGGATCAACGTCAGCTTGCTTTGCTGCTACATAGCCATTCGCCAAGCAGTCTTCTGTGGTACATAGCCGTGATGCAGAGAACTCAGTTCTAAGCGCCGTGCCAAGTGAGAACTACTGTGTGCTGTGTATTCTTTCTCCTTAGCGTTCTGTACACTGCAGTTCTCATCCCTATGGCAAAATTTACAGAGTGCACGGTACTCTTCCAAGGAGCAGGGCATTCTCGTGAGGAACTGCGATTTTTACAGAAAAGTGCACACGCAAGGCGTGTTTTGGCACTAGCAAAACCTAGCAGCAGAGTGTTCTGTGTTAGCAGGAGATGACACCATACCCCGCTTAGAGAGATCTCGCCGCAGGACGCATAGCGCGAAGAAGGAGGCTGCAGAGCACTGGAGAGAGCACTTCGCAGCAGATCGCTTGTCATTGACTAGAGGCATGAAGCAGGATCAACGTCAGCTTGCTTTGCTGCTACATAGCCATTCGCCAAGCAGTGTTCTGCGGTACATAGCCGTGTGCTGTGCATGCTTTCTCCTTAGCGTTCTGTACACTGCAGTTCTCATCTCTATGGCAGAATTTTCAGAGTGCACGGTACGCTTCCAAGGAGCAGGGCATTCTCGTATGGTACAGAGACTTTGACAGAAAAGTGCACACGCAAGGCGTGTGTTGGCACTAGCAAAACCTAGCAGCAGAGTGTTCTGTGTTAGCAGGAGACCGCACCTCACCTCGCCTTGAGAGATCTCGCCGCAGGGCACATAGCGCGAAGAAGGAATCTGCAGAACACTAGAGAGTGTACTTCGCAGCAGATCGCTGTCATTGACTAGAGGCATGAAGCAGGATCAACGTCAGCTTGCTTTGCTACTACCTAGCCATTCGCCAAGCAGTCTTCTGTGGTACATAGCCGTGATGCAGAGAACTCAGTTCTAAGTGTAGTGCCAAGTGAGAACTACTGTGTGCTGTGCATGCTTTCTCCTTAGCGTTCTGTACACTGCAGTTCTCATCTCTATGGCAGAATTTTCAGAGTGCACGGTACTCTTCCAAGTAGCAGGGCATTCTCGTATGGTACAGAGACTTTGACAGAAAAGTGCACACGCCAGGCGTGTTTTGGCACTAGCAAAACCTAGCAGCAGAGTGTTCTGTGTTAGCAGGAGACCGCACCTTACCTCGCCTTGAGAGATCTCGCCGCAGGGCACATAGCGGGAAGAAGGGGTCTGCAGAGCACTGGAGAGTGCACATCACAGCAGTTCACTTGTCAGTGACTAGAGGCATGAAGCAGGATCAACGTCAGCTTGCTTTGCTACTACATAGCCATTCGCCAAGCAGTCTTCTGTGGTACATAGCTGTGATGCAGAGATCTCAGTTCTAAGTGTAGGGCAAAGTGAGAACTACTGTGTGCTGTGCATGCTTTCTCCTTAGCGTTCTGTACACTGCAGTTCTCATCTCGATGGCAGAATTTTCAGAGTGCACGGTACGCTTCCAAGGAGCAGGGCATTCTCGTATGGTACAGAGACTTTGACAGAAAAGTGCACTCGCCAGGCGTGTTTTGGCACTAGCAAAACAAAGCAGCAGAGTGTTCTGTGTTAGCAGGAGACGACACCTTACCTCGCCTTGAGAGATCTCGCCGCAGGACACATAGACCCAAGAAGGAGGCTGCAGTGTTCTGGAGAGTGCACTTCGCAGCAGATCGCTTGTCAGTGACTAGAGGCATGAAGCAGGGTCAACGTCAGCTTGCTTTGCTGCTACCTAGCCATTCGCCAAGCAGTCTTCTGTGGTACATAGCCGTGATGCAGAGAACTGAGTTCTAAGTGTAGTGCCAAGTGAGAACTACTGTGTGCTGTGCATGCTTTCTCCTTAGCGTTCTGTACACTGCAGTTCTCATCTCTATGGCAGAATTTTCAGAGTGCACGGTACGCTTCCAAGGAGCAGGGCATTCGCGTGAGGAACTGCGATTTTGACAGAAAAGTGCACACGCAAGGCGTGTTTTGGCACTAGCAAAACCTAGCAGCAGAGTGTTCTGTGTTAGCAGGAGATGACACCATACCCCGCCTAGAGAGATCTCGCCGCAGGACACATAGCGCGAAGAAGGAGGCTGCAGAGCACTGGAGAGTGCACTTGGCAGCAGATCGCTTGTCAGTGACTAGAGGCATGAAGCAGGATCAACGTCAGCTTGCTTTGCTGCTACATACCCATTCGCCAAGCAGTGTTCTGTGGTACATAGCCGTGATGCAGAGAACTCAGATCTAAGTGTAGTGCCAAGTGAGAACTACTGTGTGCTGTGCATGCTTTCTCCATAGCGTTCTGTACACTGCAGTTCTCATCTCAATGGCAGAATTTTCAGAGTGCACGGTACGCTTCCAAGGAGCAGGGCATTCTCGTATGGTACAGAGACTTTGACAGAAAAGTGCACACGCCAGGCGTGTTTTGGCACTAGCAAAACCTAGCAGCAGAGTGTTCTGTGTTAGCAGGAGACCGCACCTTACCTCGCCTTGAGAGATCTCGCCGCAGGGCACATAGCGGGAAGAAGGGGGCTGCAGAGCACTGGAGAGTGCACTTCTCTGCAGTTCACTTGTCAGTGACTAGAGGCATGAAGCAGGATCAACGTCAGCTTGCTTTGCTGCTACATAGCCATTCGCCAAGCAGTCTTCTGTGGTACATAGCCGTGATGCAGAGAACTCAGTTCTAAGTGTAGTGCCAAGTGAGAGCTACTGTGTGCTGTGCATGCTTTCTCCTTAGCGTTCTGTACACTGCAGTTCTCATCTCTATGGCAGAATTTACAGAGTGCACGGTACGCTTCCAAGGAGCAGGGCATTCGCGTGAGGAACTGCGATTTTGACGGAAAAGTGCACACGCCAGGCGTGTTTTGGCACTAGCAAAACCTAGCAGCAGAGTGTTCTGTGTTAGCAGGAGACGACACCTTACCTCGCCTAGAGAGATCTCGCCGCAGGACACATAGCGCGAAGAAGAAATCTGCAGACCACTGGAGAGTGTACTTCGCAGCAGTTCGCTTGTCAGTGACTAGAGGCATGAAGCAGGATCAACGTCAGCTTGCTTTGCTGCTACATAGCCATTCGCCAAGCAGTCTTCTGCGGTACATAGCCGTGATGCAGAGAACTCAGTTCTAAGTGTGGTGCAAAGTGGGAAATACTGTGTGCTGTGCATGCTTTCTCCTTAGCGTTCTGTACACTGCAGTTCTCATCTCTATGGCAGAATTTTCAGAGTGCACGGTACGCTTCCAAGGAGCAGGGCATTCTCGTATGGTACAGAGACTTTGACAGAAAAGTGCACACGCCAGGCGTGTTTTGGCACTAGCAAAACCTAGCAGCAGAGTGTTCTGTGTTAGCAGGAGACCGCACCTTACCTCGCCTTGAGAGATCTCGCCGCAGGGCACATAGCGGGAAGAAGGGGGCTGCAGAGCACTGGAGAGTGCACTTCTCTGCAGTTCACTTGTCAGTGACTAGAGGCATGAAGCAGGATCAACGTCAGCTTGCTTTGCTGCTACATAGCCATTCGCCAAGCAGTCTTCTGTGGTACATAGCTGTGATGCAGAGATCTCAGTTCTAAGTGTAGTGCCAAGTGAGAACTACTGTGTGCTGTGCATGCTTTCTCCTTAGCGTTCTGTACACTGCCGTTCTCATCTCTATGGCAGAATTTACAGAGTGCACGGTACGCTTCCAAGGAGCAGGGCATTCGCGTGAGGAACTGCGATTTTGACGGAAAAGTGCACACGCCAGGCGTGTTTTGGCACTAGCAAATCCAAGCAGCAGAGTGTTCTGTGTTAGCAGGAGACGAAACCTTACCTCGCCTAGAGAGATCTCGCCGCAGGACACATAGACCAAAGAAAGAGGCTGCAGTGTTCTGGAGAGTGCACTTCGCAGCAGATCGCTTGTCAGTGACTAGAGGCATGAAGCAGGATCAACGTCAGCTTGCTTTGCTGCTACCTAGCCATTCGCCAAGCAGTCTTCTGTGGTACATAGCCGTGATGCAGAGAACTCAGTTCTAAGTGTAGTGCCAAGTGAGAACTACTGTGTGCTGTGCATGCTTTCTCCTTAGCGTTCTGTACACTGCAGTTCTCATCTCTATGGCAGAATTTTCAGAGTGCACGGTACGCTTCCAAGGAGCAGGGCATTCGCGTGAGGAACTGCGATTTTGACAGAAAAGTGCACACGCAAGGCGTGTTTTGGCACTAGCAAAACCTAGCAGCAGAGTGTTCTGTGTTAGCAGGAGACGACACCTTACCTCGCCTAGAGAGATCTCGCCGCAGGACACATAGCGCGAAGAAGGAGGCTGCAGAGCACTGGAGAGTGCACTTGGCAGCAGGTCGCTTGTCAGTGACTAGAGGCATGAAGCAGGATCAACGTCAGCTTGCTTTGCTGCTACATACCCATTCGCCAAGCAGTGTTCTGCGGTACATAGCCGTGATGCAGAGAACTCAGTTCTAAGTGTGGTGCAAAGTGGGAAATACTGTGTGCTGTGCATGCTTTCTCCTTAGCGTTCTGTACACTGCAGTTCTCATCTCTATGGCAGAATTTTCAGAGTGCACGGTACGCTTCCAAGGAGCAGGGCATTCTCGTATGGTACAGAGACTTTGACAGAAAAGTGCACACGCCAGGCGTGTTTTGGCACTAGCAAAACCTAGCCAGCAGAGTGTTCTGTGTTAGCAGGAGACCGCACCTTACATCGCCTTGAGAGATCTCGCCGCAGGGCACATAGCGGGAAGAAGGGGGCTGCAGAGCACTGGACAGTGCACTTCGCTGCAGTTCACTTGTCAGTGACTAGAGGCATGAAGCAGGATCAACGTCACCTTGCTTTGCTGCTACATAGCCATTCGCCAAGCAGTCTTGTGTGGTACATAGCTGTGATGCAGAGATCTCAGTTCTAAGTGTAGTGCCAAGTGAGAACTACTGTGTGCTGTGCATGCTTTCTCCTTAGCGTTCTGTACACTGCAGTTCTCATCTCTATGGCAGAATTTTCAGAGTGCAAGGTACGCTTCCAAGGATCAGGGCATTCTTGTATGGTACAGAGAGTGTGACAGAAAAGTGCACACGCCAGGCGTGTTTTGGCACTAGCAAAACCAAGCAGCAGAGTGTTCTGTGTGAGCAGGAGACGACACCTTACCTCGCCTAGAGAGATCTCGCCGCAGGACACATAGCGCGAAGAAGGAGGCTGCAGTGTTCTGGAGAGTGCAGTTCGCAGCAGATCGCTTGTCAGTGACTAGAGGCATGAAGCAGGATCAACGTCAGCTTGCTTTGCTGCTACATAGCCATTCGCCAAGCAGTGTTCTGTGGTACATAGCCGTGATGCAGAGAACTCAGTTCTAAGTGTAGTGCCAAGTGAGAATTACTGTGTGCTGTGCATGCTTTCTCCTTAGCGTTCTGTACACTGCAGTTCTCATCTCTATGGCAGAATTTTCAGAGTGCACGGTACGCTTCCAAGGAGCAGGGCATTCTCGTATGGTACAGAGAGTGTGACAGAAAAGTGCATACGCCAGGCGTGTTTTGGCACTAGCAAAACCTAGCAGCAGAGTGTTCTGTGTTAGCAGGAGACGACACCTTACCTCGCCTAGAAGGAGGCTGCAGAGCACTGGAGAGTGCACTTGGCAGCAGATCGCTTGTCAGTGACTAGAGGCATGAAGCAGGATCAACGTCAGCTTGCTTTGCTGCTACACAGCCATTCGCAAGCAGTCTTCTGTGGTACATAGCCCTGATGCAGAAAACTCAGTTCTAAGTGTAGGGCAAAGTGAGAACTACTGTGTGCTGTGCATGCTTTCTCCTTAGCGTTCTGTACACTGCAGTTCTCATCTCTATGGCAGAATTTACAGAGTGCACGGTACGCTTCCAAGGAGCAGGGCATTCTCGTGAGGAACTGCGATTTTGACAGAAAAGGGCTCACGCCAGGCGTGTTTTGGCCTAGCAGCAGAATGTTCTGTGTTAGCAGGAGATGACACCATACCTCGCCTAGAGAGATCTCGCCGCAGGACACATAGCGCGAAGAAGGAGGCTGCAGAGCACTGGAGAGTGCACTTGGCAGCAGATCGCTTGTCAGTGACATGAAAGCATGAAGCAGGATCAACGTCAGCTTGCTTTGCTACTACCTAGCCATTCGCCAAGCAGTCTTCTCTGGTACATAGCCGTGATGCAGAGAACTCAGTTCTAAGCGCCGTGCCAAGTGAGAACTACTGTGTGCTGTGCATGCTTTCTCCTTAGCGTTCTGTACACTGCAGTTCTCATCTCTATGGCAGAATTTACAGAGTGCACGGTACGCTTCCAAGGAGCAGGGCATTCTCGTATGGTACAGAGACTTGGACAGAAAACTGCACACGCCAGGCGTGTTTTGGCACTAGCAAAACCTAGCAGCAGAGTGTTCTGTGTTAGCAGGAGACCGCACCTTACCTCGCCTAGAGAGATCTCGCCGCAGGACACATAGCGCGAAGAAGGAATCTGCAGAACACTGGAGAGTGCACTTCACAGCAGATCGCTTGTCATTGACTAGAGGCATGAAGCAGGATCAACGTCAGCTTGCTTTGCTGCTACATAGCCATTCGCAAAGCAGTCTTCTGTGGTACATAGCCCTGATGCAGAAAACTCAGTTCTAAGTGTAGGGCAAAGTGAGAACTACTGTGTGCTGTGCATGCTTTCTCCTTAGCGTTCTGTACACTGCAGTTCTCATCTCTATGGCAGAATTTCAGAGTGCACGGTACGCTTCCAAGGAGCAGGGCATTCTCGTGAGGAACTGCGATTTTGACAGAAAAGTGCACACGCAAGGCGTGTTTTGGCACTAGCAAAACCTAGCAGCAGAGTGTTCTGTGATAGCAGGTGATGACACCATACGTCGCCTAGAGAGATCTCGCCGCAGGACGCATAGCGCGAAGAAGGAGGCTGCAGAGCACTGGAGAGAGCACTTCGCAGCAGATCGCTTGTCATTGACTAGAGGCATGAAGCAGGATCAACGTCAGCTTGCTTTGCTGCTACATAGCCATTCGCCAAGCAGTGTTCTGCGGTACATAGCCGTGATGCAGAGAACTCAGTTCTAAGTGTGGTGCAAAGTGGGAAATACTGTGTGCTGTGCATGCTTTCTCCTTAGCGTTCTGTACACTGCAGTTCTCATCTCTATGGCAGAATTTTCAGAGTGCACGGTACGCTTCCAAGGAGCAGGGCATTCTCGTATGGTACAGAGACTTTGACAGAAAAGTGCACACGCAAGGCGTGTGTTGGCACTAGCAAAACCTAGCAGCAGAGTG
Source organism: Oenanthe melanoleuca (assembly GCF_029582105.1). NCBI lineage: Eukaryota > Metazoa > Chordata > Aves > Passeriformes > Muscicapidae > Oenanthe > Oenanthe melanoleuca. Next base: position 6,152 of record NW_026612860.1, on the reverse strand, counting down.
TTCTGTGTTAGCAGGAGACCGCACCTCACCTCGCCTTGAGAGATCTCGCCGCAGGGCACATAGCGCGAAGAAGGAATCTGCAGAACACTAGAGAGTGTACTTCGCAGCAGATCGCTTGTCATTGACTAGAGGCATGAAGCAGGATCAACGTCAGCTTGCTTTGCTACTACCTAGCCATTCGCCAAGCAGTCTTCTGTGGTACATAGCCGTGATGCAGAGAACTCAGTTCTAAGTGTAGTGCCAAGTGAGAACTACTGTGTGCTGTGCATGCTTTCTCCTTAGCGTTCTGTACACTGCAGTTCTCATCTCTATGGCAGAATTTTCAGAGTGCACGGTACTCTTCCAAGTAGCAGGGCATTCTCGTATGGTACAGAGACTTTGACAGAAAAGTGCACACGCCAGGCGTGTTTTGGCACTAGCAAAACCTAGCAGCAGAGTGTTCTGTGTTAGCAGGAGACCGCACCTTACCTCGCCTAGAGAGATCTCGCCGCAAGACACATAGCGGGAAGAAGGGGTCTGCAGAGCACTGGAGAGTGCACATCACAGCAGTTCACTTGTCAGTGACTAGAGGCATGAAGCAGGATCAACGTCAGCTTGCTTTGCTACTACATAGCCATTCGCCAAGCAGTCTTCTGTGGTACATAGCTGTGATGCAGAGATCTCAGTTCTAAGTGTAGTGCCAAGTGAGAACTACTGTGTGCTGTGCATGCTTTCTCCTTAGCGTTCTGTACACTGCAGTTCTCATCTCTATGGCAGAATTTTCAGAGTGCAAGGTACGCTTCCAAGGATCAGGGCATTCTTGTATGGTACAGAGAGTGTGACAGAAAAGTGCACACGCCAGGCGTGTTTTGGCACTAGCAAAACCAAGCAGCAGAGTGTTCTGTGTGAGCAGGAGACGACACCTTACCTCGCCTAGAGAGATCTCGCCGCAGGACACATAGCGCGAAGAAGGAGGCTGCAGTGTTCTGGAGAGTGCAGTTCGCAGCAGATCGCTTGTCAGTGACTAGAGGCATGAAGCAGGATCAACGTCAGCTTGCTTTGCTGCTACATAGCCATTCGCCAAGCAGTGTTCTGTGGTACATAGCCGTGATGCAGAGAACTCAGTTCTAAGTGTAGTGCCAAGTGAGAATTACTGTGTGCTGTGTATGCTTTCTCCTTAGCGTTCTGTACACTGCAGTTCTCATCTCTATGGCAGAATTTTCAGAGTGCACGGTACGCTTCCAAGGAGCAGGGCATTCTCGTATGGTACAGAGAGTGTGACAGAAAAGTGCATACGCCAGGCGTGTTTTGGCACTAGCAAAACCTAGCAGCAGAGTGTTCTGTGTTAGCAGGAGACGACACCTTACCTCGCCTAGAGAGATCTCGCCACAGGACACATAGCGCGAAGAAGGAGGCTGCAGAGCACTGGAGACTGCACTTGGCAGCAGATCGCTTGTCAGTGACTAGAGGCATGAAGCAGGATCAATGTCAGCTTGCTTTGCTGCTACATAGACATTCGCCAAGCAGTCTTCTGTGGTACATAGCTGTGATGCAGAGAACTCAGTTCTAAGTGTAGTGCCAAGTGAGAACTACTGTGTGCTGTGCATGCTTTCTCCTTAGCGTTCTGTACACTGCAGTTCTCATCTCAATGTCAGAATTTTCAGAGTGCACAGTACGCTTCCAAGGAGCAGGGCATTCTCGTATGGTACAGAGAGTGTGACAGAAAAGTGCACACGCCAGGCGTGTTTTGGCACTAGCAAAACATAGCAGCAGAGTGTTCTGTGTTAGCAGGAGACCGCACCTTACCTCGCCTTGAGAGATCTCGCCGCAGGACACATAGCGCGAACAAGGGGGCTGCAGAGCACTGGAGAGAGCACTTCGCAGCAGATCGCTTGTCATTGACTAGAGGCATGAAGCAGGATCAACGTCAGCTTGCTTTGCTGCTACATACCCATTCGCCAAGCAGTCTCTGCGGTACATAGCCGTGATGCAGAGAACTCAGTTCTAAGTGTGCTGCAAAGTGAGAACTACTGTGTGCTGTGCATGCTTTCTCCTTAGCGTTCTGTACACTGCAGTTCTCATCTCTATGGCAGAATTTTCAGAGTGCACGGTACGCTTCCAAGGAGCAGGGCATTCTCGTATGGTACAGAGAGTGTGACAGAAAAGTGCATACGCCAGGCGTGTTTGGCACTAGCAAAACCTAGCAGCAGAGTGTTCTGTGTTAGCAGGAGACGACACCTTACCTCGCCTAGAGAGATCTCGCCACAGGACACATAGCGCGAAGAAGGAGGCTGCAGAGCACTGGAGAGTGCACTTGGCAGCAGATCGCTTGTCAGTGACTAGAGGCATGAAGCAGGATCAACGTCAGCTTGCTTTGCTGCTACACAGCCATTCGCAAAGCAGTCTTCTGTGGTACATAGCCCTGATGCAGAAAACTCAGTTCTAAGTGTAGGGCAAAGTGAGAACTACTGTGTGCTGTGCATGCTTTCTCCTTAGCGTTCTGTACACTGCAGTTCTCATCTCTATGGCAGAATTTACAGAGTGCACGGTACGCTTCCAAGGAGCAGGGCATTCTCGTGAGGAACTGCGATTTTGACAGAAAAGGGCTCACGCCAGGCGTGTTTTGGCCTAGCAGCAGAATGTTCTGTGTTAGCAGGAGATGACACCATACCTCGCCTAGAGAGATCTCGCCGCAGGACACATAGCGCGAAGAAGGAGGCTGCAGAGCACTGGAGAGTGCACTTGGCAGCAGATCGCTTGTCAGTGACAGAAAGCATGAAGCAGGATCAACGTCAGCTTGCTTTGCTACTACCTAGCCATTCGCCAAGCAGTCTTCTCTGGTACATAGCCGTGATGCAGAGAACTCAGTTCTAAGCGCCGTGCCAAGTGAGAACTACTGTGTGCTGTGCATGCTTTCTCCTTAGCGTTCTGTACACTGCAGTTCTCATCTCTATGGCAGAATTTACAGAGTGCACGGTACGCTTCCAAGGAGCAGGGCATTCTCGTATGGTACAGAGACTTGGACAGAAAACTGCACACGCCAGGCGTGTTTTGGCACTAGCAAAACCTAGCAGCAGAGTGTTCTGTGTTAGCAGGAGACCGCACCTTACCTCGCCTAGAGAGATCTCGCCGCAGGACACATAGCGCGAAGAAGGAATCTGCAGAACACTGGAGAGTGCACTTCACAGCAGATCGCTTGTCATTGACTAGAGGCATGAAGCAGGATCAACGTCAGCTTGCTTTGCTGCTACATAGCCATTCGCCAAGCAGTCTTCTGCGTTACATAGCCGTGATGCAGAGAACTGAGTTCTAAGTGTAGTGCCAAGTGAGAAATACTGTGTGCTGTGCATGCTTTCTCCTTAGCGTTCTGTACACTGCAGTTCTCATCTCTATGGCAGAATTTTCAGAGTGCACGGTACGCTTCCAAGGAGCAGGGCATTCTCGTATGGTACAGAGACTTTGACAGAAAAGTGCACACGCCAGGCGTGTTTTGGCACTAGCAAAACCTAGCAGCAGAGTGTTCTGTGTTAGCAGGAGACCGCACCTTACCTCGCCTAGAGAGATCTCGCCGCAAGACACATAGCGGGAAGAAGGGGTCTGCAGAGCACTGGAGAGTGCACATCACAGCAGTTCACTTGTCAGTGACTAGAGGCATGAAGCAGGATCAACGTCAGCTTGCTTTGCTACTACATAGCCATTCGCCAAGCAGTCTTCTGTGGTACATAGCTGTGATGCAGAGATCTCAGTTCTAAGTGTAGTGCCAAGTGAGAACTACTGTGTGCTGTGCATGCTTCTCCTTAGCGTTCTGTACACTGCAGTTCTCATCTCTATGGCAGAATTTTCAGAGTGCAAGGTACGCTTCCAAGGATCAGGGCATTCTTGTATGGTACAGAGAGTTGTGACAGAAAAGTGCAAACACGCCAGGCTGTTTTGGCACTAGCAAAACCAAGCAGCAGAGTGTTCTGTGTGAGCAGGAGACGACACCTTACCTCGCCTAGAGAGATCTCGCCGCAGGACACACTAGCGCGAAGAAGGAGGCTGCAGTGTTCTGGAGAGTGCAGTTCGCAGCAGATCGCTTGTCAGTGACTAGAGGCATGAAGCAGGATCAACGTCAGCTTGCTTTGCTGCTACTAGCCATTCGCCAAGCAGTGTTCTGTGGTACATAGCCGTGATGCAGAGAACTCAGTTCTAGTGTAGTGCCAAGTGAGAATACTGTGTGCTGTGTATGCTTTCTCCTTAGCGTTCTGTCACTGCAGTTCTCTCTCTATGGCAGAATTTTCAGAGTGCACGGTACGCTTCCAAGGAGCAGGGCATTCTCGTATGGTACGAGAGTGTGACAGAAAAGTGCATACGCCAGGCGTGTTTGGCACTAGCAAAACCTAGCAGCAGAGTGTTCTGTGTTAGCAGGAGACGACACTTACCTCGCCTAGAGAGATCTCGCCACAGGAACACATAGCGCGAAGAAGAGCTGCAGAGCACTGGAGAGAGCACTTGGCAGCAGATCGCTTGTCAGTGACTAGAGGCATGAAGCAGGATCAACGTCAGCTTGCTTTGCTGCTACATAGCCATTCGCAAAGCAGTCTTCTGTGGTACATAGCCCTGATGCAGAAAACTCAGTTCTAAGTGTAGGGCAAAGTGAGAACTACTGTGTGCTGTGCATGCTTTCTCCTTAGCGTTCTGTACACTGCAGTTCTCATCTCTATGGCAGAATTTCAGAGTGCACGGTACGCTTCCAAGGAGCAGGGCATTCTCGTGAGGAACTGCGATTTTGACAGAAAAGTGCACACGCAAGGCGTGTTTTGGCACTAGCAAAACCTAGCAGCAGAGTGTTCTGTGATAGCAGGTGATGACACCAATACGTCGCCTAGAGAGATTCTCGCCGCAGGACGCATAGCGCGAAGAAGGAGGCTGCAGAGCACTGGAGAGAGCACTTCGCAGCAGATCGCTTGTCATTGACTAGAGCATGAAGCAGGATCAACGTCAGCTTGCTTTGCTGCTACATAGCCATTCGCCAAGCAGTGTTCTGCGGTACATAGCCGTGATGCAGAGACTCAGTTCTAAGTGTGGTGCAAAGTGGGAAATACTGTGTGCTGTGCATTCTTTCTCCTTAGCGTTCTGTACACTGCAGTTCTCATCTCTATGGCAGAATTTTCAGAGTGCACGGTACGCTTCCAAGGAGCAGGGCATTCTCGTATGGTTACAGAGACTTTGACAGAAAAGTGCACACGCAGGCGTGTGTTGGCACTAGCAAACCTAGCAGCAGAGTGTTTGTGTTAGCAGAGACACGCACCTCCCTCGCCTTGAGAATCTCGCCGCAGGGCACATAGCGCGAAGAAGGAATCTGCAGAACACTAGAGAGTGTACTTCGCAGCAGATCGCTTGTCATTGACTAGAGGCATGAAGCAGGATCAACGTAAGCTTGCTTTGCTACTACCTAGCCATTCGCCAAGCAGTCTTCTGTGGTACATAGCCGTGATGCAGAGAACTCAGTTCTAAGTGTAGTGCCAAGTGAGAACTACTGTGGCTGTGCTGCTTTCTCCTTAGCGTTCTGTACACTGCAGTTTCTCTTCTCTATGGCAGAATTTTCAGAGTGCACGGTACTCTTCCAAGTAGCAGGCATTCTCGTATGGTACAGAGACTTTGACAGAAAAGTGCACACGCCAGGCGTGTTTTGGCACTAGCAAAACCTAGCAGCAGAGTGTTCTGTGTTAGCAGTAGACCGCACCTTACCTCGCCTAGAGAGATCTCGCCGCAAGACACATAGCGGGAAGAAGGGGTCTGCAGAGCACTGGAGAGTGCACATCACAGCAGTTCACTTGTCAGTGACTAGAGGCATGAAGCAGGATCACGTCAGCTTGCTTTGCTACTACTAGCCATTCGCCAAGCAGTCTTCTGTGGTACATAGCTGTGATGCGAGATCTCAGTTCTAAGTGTAGTGCCAAGTGAAACTACTGTGTGCTGTGCATGCTTTCTCTTAGCGTTCTGTACACTGCAGTTCTCATCTCTATGGCAGAATTTTCAGAGTGCAAGGTACGCTTCCAAGGATCAGGGCATTCTTGTATGGTACAGAGAGTGTGACAGAAAAGTGCACACGCCAGGCGTGTTTGGCACTAGCAAAACCAAGCAGCAGAGTGTTCTGTGTAGCAGGAGGACGACACCTTACCTCGCCTAGA
>NW_026612859.1:0-27697 GCF_029582105.1 Oenanthe melanoleuca | reverse complement strand
AAATTCTGTTGTCCTCAGCACAGGACAGGAACACAGTGTCCTTACCAGGATAGGAAGCCACACATGTCACTGCGTCGGAGTGAGCTCTGTAGGAGTGCAGCACCGTTTGCTCCGGGATGTCCCAGACCTTCACGCAGCAATCCCTGCCCCCGCTGACAGCCTGGCTGCTGCCAGCCAGCACACACACACCGACGTCACGATGTCATCGTGCTCGTATTTACAGAACTTGTTCACGATCAGGCTCTCCTTCTCCTCCAGCTCCCAGAGCTCCACCGCACCGGAGTCGGAGGCCACCAGGATGCCCCTGTCCGCCAGCCAGCACAGGTCGGCGACCCCCGCCTCGGTCTGCACGCCGGCGGTGCAGAAGCCCTCGCTGGGGGCGCGCCGGGGCTCGGCGAACACCCACAGCGAGCCGGTCCAGCAGCGGCCGTTCAGCCCGGAGGCGCCGAGCAGCAGGGCCCCGTCTGCGCGGTAACGCGCGCGCTCCAGGTGCCGCTCCATGCAGGCGGGCGCGTTGGGCGGGATGTTCCACTCGGGGCCGGCCTCCACCGCGGGTTTCCCATCCTCCGAGAGCGCGGGGCCGGGCGGGGCGGGCGGCGGGGCGTGACGCAAAGCAAGGGCGACCTGGTCCGGAGGGAGTCCGCGGCGAAACTACAAACTGGCCACGACAAATTGCACACTACACCACTATGGTGGATGGCAAAGTGCGTTTATTGATTGACGGGCACCGGCTTAAGTACCCGACAGGTGCTTACGTCACCTTACCATGTTGACTATGATCGGCCAACACTGTGGAGAGGGAGGGGCCCTAACTCCTCGTACACCGCGTGATCTTCCGGGCGATGTTCTAGCTAACCACAGTTTAGGCTCTGGCCAAGCCTTGATTCTAACTGAAAGAGAAAAATGTGTAAACCCAGGTGTTTTCTGCATCAAAATAATATTCCAGTCGTTTGGATTGGGAACTTGACCTTGTCAATATAACAGCTGAAGCTAACCTTGAAGTGAATTGGGTGTTCATTTTCCGGAGATGACCATCTGATTCCTCATTGAATCGAGGTTTGTCAGCTGTTTGCAGACCCTGAGGTGAAGACACAGTTTTTTAAGAGGTGATGACACAGTTTTTAAAGATTGATGATTATCTAATCTTGTAAATGTATGTCTGATGTTTAAAGTATTGATAATTGCTGAATTGTGTTTTAACTTCAGAAGATTTAAACTTTGTTTTTTGTTAGATATTTTTGGGGTATTTTTTGGGGGTATTTTTCTCACCTTTGGCAGCCAGGTTATGTGATTTTGGGGGTTTATTTGGGGTATTTCTAGGGGGGTTTTTTGGGCATTTTTAAGGGGGATTTTTGGGGTTTTTTTGGGGGGATTTTCAGGGGGGGTTTGGGAAATTTATTCGGAATTTTTGAGGATTCTTTTGGAATTTTTGGAAATTTTTTGGGGATATTTTTTTGGCAATTTTTTGGGGGTTTTGTTAAGTTTTGGGGATATTTTTGGCTTGTTTTTTGGAGTGTTTTTGGGTTTTTTTCTCACGTTTGGCCACCAGGTTAAGGTGATTTTGGGGATATTTTTGGTAATTTTTTTGGGATTTTTTTGGGTGTTTTTGGGTTAGTTTTGGGCGTTTTTTTCACCTTTGGCTGCCAGGTATTGGTGATTTTTGGGTGTTTCTAGGGGTTTTTTTTGGGAATTTTTTTCGGCGGGGTTGGTAATTTTTGGGGGATTTTTGGGAATATTTTGGGGGGTTGTGGGGAATTTATTTGGAATTTTTGCGGGATTTTTTGGGGATTTTTTTTGAAATTTTGGGGATTTTTTTGGGTGGAATTTTTTTGAGTTTTTGGTAATTATTTGGGTTATTTTTGGGGTGTTTTTTTGGTTTTTTTCTCACCTGTGGCCGCCAGGTTAGAGTGATTTTGGGGGATTTTTTAGGGGTGTTTCTAGGGCATTTGGGGGGGATTTTTGGGGGGTTTATGGGAGATATTTTTGGGATTTTTTGGGCTTTTTTTGAGGTTTTCTTGGGATTTCTTGGGGGGTTTTTTTGGGATTTTTGGGGATATTTTTGGTAATTTTGGGGGATTTTTTGGGGTATTTTTGGGGAAAATTTTGGGGGTTTTTGGAAATTTTTGGGGATATTTTTGGATGGTTTTGGGTGTTTTTTGGGTAGTTTTTGGGGTTATTTTCTCACTTTTGCCTGCCAGCTCCAGGTGATTTTTTTGATAATTTTTCGGGAGGTTTTTGGAATTTTTTTGGGCATATTTTCTGGGTGGTTTGGGGGATTTTTGGGATTTTTGGGGGGATATTTATTTGGGGATTTTTTTTTAAATTTTGGTAATTTTTGGGGATATTTTAGGGAGGTTTTTTGGAGTTTTTTGAGTTTTTTGGGGGATTTTCAAGAAATTTTAGGGGGATTTTTTTGGGGATTTTTTTTTTTTTTTATTTTTTGGCGATTTTTTTGGGGAATTTTCTTGGTCATTTCGGGGAGTTTTTGGGGTAGTTTTTTGGGGGTTTTGTCTCCCCTTTGGCCGCCAGCTTCAGCTGATTTCTGGGGGGTTTTTTTGGGATTTTTTGGGAGGGATTTTTTTTGGCTTTTTGGTAATATTTGGGGATGTTTTTTGTGTGTTTTGGGTGTTTTTTTGGGTAGTTTTTGGATGTTATTTTCTCACCTTTGCCTGCCAGCTCCAGGTGGTTTTTTGGTAATTTTTGGGGGGTTTTTGGTAATTTTTAGGGATTTTTTCTCGGTGGTTTTGGGGCTTTTTGGAGATTTTTCGGGGGGAAATTTTTTGGGGTGTTTGTGGGAATTTTTTGGGGAATTTTTTTTGGGTTTTTGGTAGTTTTTGAGGATGCTTTGGGGTGTTTTTGGCTGTTTTTTTGGGTAGTTTTTTGGGGTTTCTTCTCACCTTTTTTGGCCAGGTTCAGGTGATTTTTGGGGTTTTTGAGAATATTTTTGGAAATTTTTGGGGGGGACTTAGTTGGGGGAATTTTTTGGGGGATTTTTTTTTTGGAATTTTTTGGGGGTTTTTTTGGCGATTTTTTGGGGGTTTTGGGGGGGATTTTTTGGGGTGTTTTGGGTGGTTTTTTGGGTGGTTTTAGGATTTTTTGGGGTTTTTTTTGATGGTGTTTTGGTAATTTTTGGGGGAATTTTTTTGGGTAATTTTTTTGGAATTGTTTTGGGATTGTTTGGGGATTTTTGGAGATATATTTGGGGTGTTTTTTGGGAAAATTTTTGGTGTTTTTTGGGATTTTGGGATTTTTTTGGGGATTTTTGGAGGGTTTTTGGGAATTTTGGGGGGGAATTTTTTTTGAATTTTTTTCGAATTTTTTGGGGGATTTTTTTTCTATTTTTTTGGGTTTTTTTTTGGCGATTTTTTGGGAATTTTGGGGGGATTTTTTGGGGTGTTTTGGGTGGTTTTTTGGGTGGTTTTAGGATTTTTTAGGGGTTTTTTTTTGAGGGTGTTTTGGTAATTTTTGGGGGAATTTTTTTGGGTAATTTTTGGGGGAATTGTTTTGGGTAATTTTTTTGGAATTGTTTTGGGATTGTTTGGGGATTTTTGGAGATATATTTGGGGTGTTTTTTGGGAAAATTTTTGGTGTTTTTTGGGATTTTGGGATTTTTTTGGGGATTTTTGGGGGGTTTTTGGGAATTTTGGGGGGGAATTTTTTTTTAATTTTTTTCGGATTTTTTGGGGGATTTTTTTTTTATTTTTTGGGGGTTTTTTTGGCGATTTTTGGGGGGTTTTTGGGGGGATTTTTTGGGGTGTTTTGGGTGGTTTTTTGGGTGGTTTTAGGATTTTTTGGGGGTTTTTTTTTGAGGGTGTTTTGGTAATTTTTGGGGGAATTTTTTTGGGTAATTTTTTTGGAATTGTTTTGGGATTGTTTGGGGATTTTTGGAGATATATTTGGGGTGTTTTTTGGGAAAATTTTTGGTGTTTTTTGGGATTTTGGGATTTTTTTGGGGATTTTTGGAGGGTTTTTGGGAATTTTGGGGGGGAATTTTTTTTGAATTTTTTTCGGATTTTTTGGGGGATTTTTTTTTTTATTTTTTTGGGGGTTTTTTTGGCGATTTTTTGGGGGTTTTTGGGGGGATTTTTTGGGGTGTTTTGGGTGGTTTTTTGGGTGGTTTTAGGATTTTTTGGGGGGTTTTTTTTGAGGGTGTTTTGGTAATTTTTGGGGGAATTTTTTTGGGTAATTTTTGGGGGAATTTTTTTGGGTAATTTTTTTTGAATTGTTTTGGGATTGTTTGGGGATTTTTGGAGATATATTTGGGGTGTTTTTTGGGAAAATTTTTGGTGTTTTTTGGGATTTTGGGATTTTTTTGGGGATTTTTGGAGGGTTTTTGGGAATTTTGGGGGGGAATTTTTTTTTAATTTTTTTCGGATTTTTGGGGGGATTTTTTTTTTGGAATTTTTTGGGGAATTTTTTTTGGGTTTTTGGTAATTTTTGGGGATGTTTTTGGGGATGCTTTGGGGTGTTTTTGGCTGTTTTTTTGGGTAGTTTTTTGGGGTTTCTTCTCACCTTTTTCGGCCAGGTTCAGGTGATTTTTGGGGTTTTTGAGAATATTTTTGGTAATTTTTGGGGGGACTTTGTTGGGGGAATTTTTTGGGGGATTTTTTTTTGGAATTTTTTGGGTTTTTTTTGGCGATTTTTTGGGGTTTTTGGGGGGGATTTTTTGGGGTGTTTTGGGTGGTTTTTTGGGTGGTTTTAGGATTTTTTGGGGGGTTTTTTTTGAGGGTGTTTTGGTAATTTTTGGGGGAATTTTTTTGGGTAATTTTTTTGGAATTGTTTTGGGATTGTTTGGGGATTTTTGGAGATATATTTGGGGTGTTTTTTGGGAAAATTTTTGGTGTTTTTTGGGATTTTGGGATTTTTTTGGGGATTTTTGGAGGGTTTTTGGGAATTTTGGGGGGGAATTTTTTTTTAATTTTTTTCGGATTTTTTGGGGGATTTTTTTTTGGAATTTTTTGGGGTTTTTTTGGCGATTTTTTGGGGTTTTTGGGGGGGATTTTTTGGGGTGTTTTGGGTGGTTTTTTGGGTGGTTTTAGGATTTTTTGGGGGGTTTTTTTTGAGGGTGTTTTGGTAATTTTTGGGGGAATTTTTTTGGGTAATTTTTGGGGGAATTTTTTTGGGTAATTTTTTTGGAATTGTTTTGGGATTGTTTGGGGATTTTTGGAGATATATTTGGGGTGTTTTTTGGGAAAATTTTTGGTGTTTTTTGGGATTTTGGGATTTTTTTGGGGATTTTTGGAGGGTTTTTGGGAATTTTGGGGGGGAATTTTTTTTGAATTTTTTTCGGATTTTTTGGGGGATTTTTTTTTTTATTTTTTTGGGGGTTTTTTTGGCGATTTTTTGGGGTTTTTGGGGGGGATTTTTTGGGGTGTTTTGGGTGGTTTTTTGGGTGGTTTTAGGATTTTTTGGGGGTTTTTTTTTGAGGGTGTTTTGGTAATTTTTGGGGGAATTTTTTTGGGTAATTTTTGGGGGAATTTTTTTGGGTAATTTTTGGGGGAATTTTTTTGGGTAATTTTTTTGGAATTGTTTTGGGATTGTTTGGGGATTTTTGGAGATATATTTGGGGTGTTTTTTGGGAAAATTTTTGGTGTTTTTTGGGATTTTGGGATTTTTTTGGGGATTTTTGGAGGGTTTTTGGGAATTTTGGGGGGGAATTTTTTTTGAATTTTTTTCGTATTTTTTGGGGGATTTTTTTTTTGGAATTTTTTGGGGAATTTTTTTTGGGTTTTTGGTAATTTTTGGGGATGTTTTTGGGGATGCTTTGGGGGGTTTTTGGCTGTTTTTTTGGGTAGTTTTTTGGGGTTTCTTCTCACCTTTTTCGGCCAGGTTCAGGTGATTTTTGGGGTTTTTGAGAATATTTTTGGTAATTTTTGGGGGGACTTTGTTGGGGGAATTTTTTGGGGGATTTTTTTTTGGAATTTTTTGGGTTTTTTTTGGCGATTTTTTGGGGTTTTTGGGGGGGATTTTTTGGGGTGTTTTGGGTGGTTTTTTGGGTGGTTTTAGGATTTTTTGGGGGGTTTTTTTTGAGGGTGTTTTGGTAATTTTTGGGGGAATTTTTTTGGGTAATTTTTGGGGGAATTTTTTTGGGTAATTTTTGGGGAATTGTTTTGGGATTGTTTGGGGATTTTTGGAGATATATTTGGGGTGTTTTTTGGGAAAATTTTTGGTGTTTTTTGGGATTTTGGGATTTTTTTGGGGATTTTTGGAGGGTTTTTGGGAATTTTGGGGGGGAATTTTTTTTGAATTTTTTTCGGATTTTTTGGGGGATTTTTTTTTTTTATTTTTTTGGGGGTTTTTTTGGCGATTTTTTGGGGGTTTTTGGGGGGATTTTTTGGGGTGTTTTGGGTGGTTTTTTGGGTGGTTTTTGTATTTTTTGGGGGTTTTTTTTTGAGGGTGTTTTGGTAATTTTTGGGGGAATTTTTTTGGGTAATTTTTGGGGGAATTTTTTTGGGTAATTTTTTTGGAATTGTTTTGGGATTGTTTGGGGATTTTTGGAGATATATTTGGGGTGTTTTTTGGGAAAATTTTTGGTGTTTTTTGGGATTTTGGGATTTTTTTGGGGATTTTTGGAGGGTTTTTGGGAATTTTGGGGGGGAATTTTTTTTTGAATTTTTTTCGGATTTTTGGGGGGATTTTTTTGGAGATATTTTTCAAGTATTTTTTGGGGGTATTTTTCTCACCTTTGGCAGCCAGGTTATGTGATTTTGCGGGTTTATTTGGGGTATTTCTAGGGGGTTTTTTTGGGCATTTTTAAGGGGGATTTTTGGGGTTTTTTTGGGGGGATTTTGGGGGGATTTGGGAAATTTATTCGGAATTTTTGAGGATTCTTTTGGAATTTTTGGAGATTTTTTGGGGATATTTTTTTGGCAATTTTTTGGGGGTTTTGTTAAGTTTTGGGGATATTTTTGGCTTGTTTTTTGGAGTGTTTTTTGGGTTTTTTTCTCACGTTTGGCCACCAGGTTAAGGAGATTTTGGGGATATTTTTGGTAATTTTTTTGGGATTTTTTTGGGTGTTTTTGGGTTAGTTTTGGGCGTTTTTTTCACCTTTGGCTGCCAGGTATTGGTGATTTTTGGGTGTTTCTAGGGGATTTTTTTGGGAATTTTTTTCGGCGGGGTTGGTAATTTTTGGGGGATTTTTGGGAATATTTTGGGGGGTTGTGGGGAATTTATTTGGAATTTTTGCGGGATTTTTTGGGGATTTTTTTTGAAATTTTGGGGATTTTTTTGGGTGGAATTTTTTGAGTTTTTGGTAATTATTTGGGTTATTTTTGGGGTGTTTTTTTGGTTTTTTTTTCTCACCTGTGGCCGCCAGGTTAGAGTGATTTTAGGGGATTTTTTAGGGGTGTTTCTAGGGCATTTTGGGGGGATTTTTGGGGGGTTTATGAGAGATATTTTTGGAATTTTTTGGGGTTTTTTTGGCGATTTTTTGGGGTTTTTGGGGGGGATTTTTTGGGGTGTTTTGGGTGGTTTTTTGGGTGGTTTTAGGATTTTTTGGGGGGTTTTTTTTGAGGGTGTTTTGGTAATTTTTGGGGGAATATTTTTGGGTAATTTTTTTGGAATTGTTTTGGGATTGTTTGGGGATTTTTGGAGATATATTTGGGGTGTTTTTTGGGAAAATTTTTGGTGGTTTTTGGGATTTTGGGATTTTTTTGGGGATTTTTGGAGGGTTTTTGGGAATTTTGGGGGGGAATTTTTTTTGAATTTTTTTCGTATTTTTTGGGGGATTTTTTTTTTTGGAATTTTTTGGGGAATTTTTTTTGGGTTTTTGGTAATTTTTGGGGATGTTTTTGGGGATGCTTTGGGGTGTTTTTGGCTGGTTTTTTGGGTAGTTTTTTGGGGTTTCTTCTCACCTTTTTCGGCCAGGTTCAGGTGATTTTTGGGGTTTTTGAGAATATTTTTGGTAATTTTTGGGGGGACTTTGTTGGGGGAATTTTTTGGGGGATTTTTTTTTGGAATTTTTTGGGTTTTTTTTGGCGATTTTTTGGGGTTTTTGGGGGGGATTTTTTGGGGTGTTTTGGGTGGTTTTTTGGGTGGTTTTAGGATTTTTTGGGGGGTTTTTTTTGAGGGTGTTTTGGTAATTTTTGGGGGAATTTTTTTGGGTAATTTTTTTGGAATTGTTTTGGGATTGTTTGGGGATTTTTGGAGATATATTTGGGGTGTTTTTTGGGAAAATTTTTGGTGTTTTTTGGGATTTTGGGATTTTTTTGGGGATTTTTGGAGGGTTTTTGGGAATTTTGGGGGGGAATTTTTTTTTAATTTTTTTCGGATTTTTTGGGGGATTTTTTTTTGGAATTTTTTGGGGTTTTTTTGGCGATTTTTTGGGGTTTTTGGGGGGGATTTTTTGGGGTGTTTTGGGTGGTTTTTTGGGTGGTTTTAGGATTTTTTGGGGGGTTTTTTTTGAGGGTGTTTTGGTAATTTTTGGGGGAATTTTTTTGGGTAATTTTTGGGGGAATTGTTTTGGGTAATTTTTTTGGAATTGTTTTGGGATTGTTTGGGGATTTTTGGAGATATATTTGGGGTGTTTTTTGGGAAAATTTTTGGTGTTTTTTGGGATTTTGGGATTTTTTTGGGGATTTTTGGAGGGTTTTTGGGAATTTTGGGGGGGAATTTTTTTTGAATTTTTTTCGGATTTTTTGGGGGATTTTTTTTTTTTTTTTGGGGGGTTTTTTTGGCGATTTTTTGGGGGTTTTTGGGGGGATTTTTTGAGGTGTTTTGGGTGGTTTTTTGGGTGGTTTTTGGATTTTTTGGGGGTTTTTTTTGAGGGTGTTTTGGTAATTTTTGGGGGAATTTTTTTGGGTAATTTTTGGGGGAATTTTTTTGGGTAATTTTTTTGGAATTGTTTTGGGATTGTTTGGGGATTTTTGGAGATATATTTGGGGTGTTTTTTGGGAAAATTTTTGGTGTTTTTTGGGATTTTGGGATTTTTTTGGGGATTTTTGGAGGGTTTTTGGGAATTTTGGGGGGGAATTTTTTTTGAATTTTTTTCGTATTTTTTGGGGGATTTTTTTTTTGGAATTTTTTGGGGAATTTTTTTTGGGTTTTTGGTAATTTTTGGGGGATGTTTTTGGGGATGCTTTGGGGTGTTTTTGGCTGTTTTTTTGGGTAGTTTTTTGGGGTTTCTTCTCACCTTTTTCGGCCAGGTTCAGGTGATTTTTGGGGTTTTTGAGAATATTTTTGGTAATTTTTGGGGGGACTTTGTTGGGGGAATTTTTTGGGGGATTTTTTTTTTGGAATTTTTTGGGTTTTTTTTGGCGATTTTTTGGGGTTTTTGGGGGGGATTTTTTGGGGTGTTTTGGGTGGTTTTTTGGGTGGTTTTAGGATTTTTTGGGGGGTTTTTTTTGAGGGTGTTTTGGTAATTTTTGGGGGAATTTTTTTGGGTAATTTTTTTGGAATTGTTTTGGGATTGTTTGGGGATTTTTGGAGATATATTTGGGGTGTTTTTTGGGAAAATTTTTGGTGTTTTTTGGGATTTTGGGATTTTTTTGGGGATTTTTGGAGGGTTTTTGGGAATTTTTTGGGGGATTTTTTTTTGGAATTTTTTGGGGTTTTTTTGGCGATTTTTTGGGGTTTTTGGGGGGGATTTTTTGGGGTGTTTTGGGTGGTTTTTTGGGTGGTTTTAGGATTTTTTGGGGGGTTTTTTTTTGAGGGTGTTTTGGTAATTTTTGGGGGAATTTTTTTGGGTAATTTTTGGGGGAATTGTTTTGGGTAATTTTTTTGGAATTGTTTTGGGATTGTTTGGGGATTTTTGGAGATATATTTGGGGTGTTTTTTGGGAAAATTTTTGGTGTTTTTTGGGATTTTGGGATTTTTTTTGGGATTTTTGGAGGGTTTTTGGGAATTTTGGGGGGGAATTTTTTTTGAATTTTTTTCGGATTTTTTGGGGGATTTTTTTTTTGGAATTTTTTGGGGAATTTTTTTTGGGTTTTTGGTAATTTTTGGGGATGTTTTTGGGGATGCTTTGGGGTGTTTTTGGCTGGTTTTTTGGGTTGTTTTTTGGGGTTTCTTCTCACCTTTTTCGGCCAGGTTCAGGTGATTTTTGGGGTTTTTGAGAATATTTTTGGTAATTTTTGGGGGGACTTTGGTGAGGGAATTTTTTGGGGGATTTTTTTTTGGAATTTTTTGGGGTTTTTTTGGCGATTTTTTGGGGTTTTTGGGGGGGATTTTTTGGGGTGTTTTGGGTGGTTTTTTGGGTGGTTTTAGGATTTTTTGGGGGTTTTTTTTTGAGGGTGTTTTGGTAATTTTTGGGGGAATATTTTTGGGTAATTTTTTTGGAATTGTTTTGGGATTGTTTGGGGATTTTTGGAGATATATTTGGGGTGTTTTTTGGGAAAATTTTTGGTGTTTTTTGGGATTTTGGGATTTTTTTGGGGATTTTTGGAGGGTTTTTGGGAATTTTGGGGGGGAATTTTTTTTGAATTTTTTTCGGATTTTTTGGGGGATTTTTTTTTGGAATTTTTTGGGGTTTTTTTGGCGATTTTTTGGGGTTTTTGGGGGGGATTTTTTGGGGTGTTTTGGGTGGTTTTTTGGGTGGTTTTAGGATTTTTTGGGGGGTTTTTTTTGAGGGTGTTTTGGTAATTTTTGGGGGAATTTTTTTGGGTAATTTTTGGGGGAATTGTTTTGGGTAATTTTTTTGGAATTGTTTTGGGATTGTTTGGGGATTTTTGGAGATATATTTGGGGTGTTTTTTGGGAAAATTTTTGGTGTTTTTTGGGATTTTGGGATTTTTTTGGGGATTTTTGGAGGGTTTTTGGGAATTTTGGGGGGGAATTTTTTTTTGAATTTTTTTCGGATTTTTGGGGGGATTTTTTTGGAGATATTTTTCAAGTATTTTTTGGGGGTATTTTTCTCACCTTTGGCAGCCAGGTTATGTGATTTTGCGGGTTTATTTGGGGTATTTCTAGGGGGGTTTTTTGGGCATTTTTAAGGGGGATTTTTGGGGTTTTTTTGGGGGGATTTTCGGGAGGGGTTTGGGAAATTTATTCGGAATTTTTGAGGATTCTTTTGGAATTTTTGGAGATTTTTTGGGGATATTTTTTTGGCAATTTTTTGGGGGTTTTGTTAAGTTTTGGGGATATTTTTGGCTTGTTTTTTGGAGTGTTTTTTGGGTTTTTTTCTCACGTTTGGCCACCAGGTTAAGGAGATTTTGGGGATATTTTTGGTAATTTTTTTGGGATTTTTTTGGGTGTTTTTGGGTTAGTTTTGGGCGTTTTTTTCACCTTTGGCTGCCAGGTATTGGTGATTTTTGGGTGTTTCTAGGGGATTTTTTTGGGAATTTTTTTCGGCGGGGTTGGTAATTTTTGGGGGATTTTTGGGAATATTTTGGGGGGTTGTGGGGAATTTATTTGGAATTTTTGCGGGATTTTTTTGGGGATTTTTTTTGAAATTTTGGGGATTTTTTTGGGTGGAATTTTTTGAGTTTTTGGTAATTATTTGGGTTATTTTTGGGGTGTTTTTTTGGTTTTTTTCTCACCTGTGGCCGCCAGGTTAGAGTGATTTTAGGGGATTTTTTAGGGGTGTTTCTAGGGCATTTTGGGGGGATTTTTGGGGGGTTTATGGGAGATATTTTTGGGATTTTTTTGGGTTTTTTTTTGAGGGCTTTTTGGGGATTTCTGGGGGGATTTTTTGGGGAATTTTTTTTTTTATTTTATTTTTTTTTTAATTTTTGGCGATATTTTGGTGTTTATTTGGGGTATTTTTAGGCGTTTTTCGGGTTTTTTTTCTTACTTTTGGCCGCCAGCTCCAGGTGGTATTTGGGGTTTTTTGTTTGAGGATATTTTTGAAAATTTTGGAGGGATTTTTTTTGAGACCTTTTATTGGGTTTTTTGGTAATTTTTGGTGGGTTTCTTAGTAATTTTTGGGGTGTTTTGTAGGGATATTTTGGGGAATTTTTTTTGAGGTTTTTCGTAATTTTTTGGGGTGTTTTTGTGCTGTTTTTTTTGGGGGGGTTGGTATTTTTTGATAATTTTTGGGGGATATTTGTGGGGGGTTTTTGGGATTTTTTTTGGTTTTGTTGGGATTTTTGGGGGGTTTTGGAAGATATTTTTGGTGTGTTTTCTTAGTGATATTATGCTTAAACTCCATGCTTAGTCAAAGACAAAAGCCCATGATGGGGACCCCTGCAGCTGACAATTATCAACACTCACTGGCTGGACAAGCACCCAAATTAAAAGGGATAAAGAGAAGGATAAAACCACAAGCCAAAAAACAGGCACGCTCTAAAAAGGCAGAGCCAAGGACTGGCCGTACTAAACAGTTCCCAGAAGCTGTTGACTGTACGTGAAGGTCAATGTGATGCCTTCAGATCCCAGCTTTCTGTTCTGCTTGGGTATGCTTTCTGTTGTGCTTTAGGGTGATAAAGGTGAAACAGTCTGATACCAGCTATGGGCTCAGGGACAGTTTCTTCAGACTCCAGGCCCAAAGTATAAACAACCTGAGAAGAGGAGGGCAGGCCAGCCAAGAGAAGAGGAGGAGGACACCTTACAATTTGAAACTATTAATTGGATGGCTGACTCCTGTATGTAAATGGACTGAAGTCTATAAAAATGTAAAATCATGTGACCAAGCTCTCTTTTGCATCCACCTTGGAGCCACTCGGGCAGGGCAGGGGCCAGGCTGTGGCACTGTTGCTGCCAGGGTGTGGCCTTTGAAGGCCTTTCAATAGATACCCATTTATTTCCCCTAACTCTGTGTGATCTCTGTTCCAGCTCGTAAAGGCAACAGTTTTTGGCGAGCCAGCCAGGAGAGGAGGCATCTGGAAAAATCCCTGGACTAAGGCCGGCAGCTCTGGAAAAGCCCCAGCGGAGGTCCAGAGATATCAGAGCCAAGAACCCTGGGAACAGAGATGTGTGAGTGACGGAATAAAAGGGTATTCTGTTAGTTTAGCATCTGGGTTAGCTGCTAATAAGATTTGTAATTTGTAATTTGTAATTTTGTAAAGTGTGAATTTGTTTTGGAGAACCTCAGCACAACAATTCTGCTCTTTATCTGTAAGAAGGACTGCCTTCATAAAGAGCAGGTTTGAATTGCAGTGCTCTTGGCTTGAAGCCAGAGTGGTGCAGGTAATTAGTGTCTGTGCTGTGGCCCGAAGGGTCGTGGTTTCAAATCCCGACTGTTTGGACTGTTTGGTTTGTGCTTTGTTGTATAGTTCAGGATATCAGAATGGGTTGCACATCCTCTTCTGAATCTGATAATAATAGTATTCCAAGAAATAGCCCTTTGGGGCTAATATTGAAAAGCTGGGCAGATCTGATTGGAGAAGAGTCCGAGCTTTCAAAACCTAAACTTATTAGACTCTCGGAAAAATTTTGGCCAGTGTATGAATTAGATAATGGAGAAACCTGGCCTAAGTTTGGAAGTTTAAATCGAAAATTAGTATCAAGTTTAATATCCCAACTGCGTAGAGATAAATTTTTTGAAGAGCTAAAATATGCCCGGCTTTTCCTGATATTAGCATGTAAGCTGGACCGAGAAAAAGAGAAAGCAGATTTGGACCTGGTTGCGCCTGCCATGAAAGCAGAATCGGTCCCAACTGCGCCGGGCACGGGCCCGGGCCGGGGCACGGCCCCTCCTCCCGCAGCCCCGCAGAGGGGGAAAGGGGGGGCGCGGCTCAGGCAGGGCCCCGGTCAGTGAAGGAGGAGGAAGGCGGGCCCTGGCGGCCATGCACACTGCCCGCGCTGCCGTCCCCGGCACCGCCCACGGGGGTCGGGAAAAAAGAAAGAGATAACGAGTGTGTGCAGCCCTCGGTGCCGCCCCGAGAGGAGGGGCCGGGGGACAAGGCCTTTTACGAAGAAGGCGGAGAGGGAGCCCATAGGAGAGGTGGCGCCTCCTCTGCTCTTAGGCTTGATAGCTACCGTGGCAACCCCGAAGGCCGGGGCGCGGCCCCTCCTCCCGCAGCCCCGCAAAGGGGAGAAAGGAGGGGAAGCACGGGAAGCGGGGTGACAACAGGCAGCAAAGCGGCTGCAGCCGAAGAAGAAATTCGTCTTTCGCGTCCCCAAGGAAAGAAGCGGCCCCGAGCGGTGCCCCGCGCCCCGCCGAGCTCGCCGCGCCCGGCCCCGGCCTCGCCAAGGGCGAATCGGGCAGGCCGCCGCTGTGCAGGTTAAGCGGCGCCCAAGACAAGAGAGCTAAAGCTGCTGCAGCGGGGCTTGCTGCTGTCGGAGCTGCGCGGCTGCCGGGTGCGGCTCCGCAGCAACCCCAACGCGCTGCGGGTGCGCGACTGCCGCGGATGCCCCGCGCTCTGCGGGCCCGTGCCCACCTCCGTGCGGGTGGAGGCTGCAGCGCCTGCCCGTGCGCGCTGGCCGGTTAGCAGCACCGCACCCACCGCACTACCCACTGCTGGGTCTGTGTGCGAGTCACCAGCCGGGCCGTCATCGAAGCCTGTCCCAGGGTCTCCTTCACCCCCTACTTCCAGAGTTACCCTGGTATCGAGAGAGATTTCGAGTTGTCTGGGCTCAGCAAGAACAAAACAGTAACAACTGGAACCTAGTGGGGCACATTGACTGGTTAACTCATCCACGAACTCTGGGACTTAATCCCCAATATGTAATTAAATAATTCTACTTCATATTTAAATTTAAAACTATAATGTATGGCTAGATTTCTTAGTTAAGAATACCTGTTAAATATTGTTTACTGTTCTTGCACAAGTTGCTGCCATAATCTGTAGGTATCACTGTGAAATTTGCCAATTTCTAAAAGACTTTATTGTGAGTTCTAACTTATTGAGGTGGAGCAAAGGCCACTGGTACACGAACGACAGTGAGCCACTGTTAGAGCTGTTGTGCTGCTTTCACTCACCCAGGCAGACTAAATTAGTTACAGTGAAGCTGTCCTGTGCTATGGGCTGTTCCTCTGCCCCCTCCTCTCCTGGGAGCAATCTGGCAAGAGGGGTATGAAAAGAGTCAGAGCCAGAGCTCAGAGCAGCAGGGCTGGGCCAGCACTGAAACAAAATGAGCCTAAGAGGGAATGCACCAAAACTCAGGGTTTGTGGGGTACTGTCAGTTCTCCCCCTGATCTGTCAAATAGAGCAGCACTGCAGACTCAGGCATGAGGTATTTATGCGCAGCAACTTCATGGGAGTAAACATAGTGGACGTGTCTCATCTCATCAGATAAACATTAGATCCTGCAGTTTGTAAGATGTTTCTGTGCTGTAGATGTGGATGTACGTTTGAGGTGAGCACCTAAATCTGCTGGTGTTTGCAGTAGCTCTGGGTCCCATCTGGGGTGCTGTCTGGAAGAAGCTCTCTGTCTCACGAGTGGGTCCCAGGGGAGGCACCTCAGCTGCAGTTGCAGCTTGTGGCAAGCAGAACATTGGATATTTATTAGAACATATTTTCTGCGTCACAATTACCCATTGGGAATCACTCATTTCAGGTGATTCCTTATATGTGCCTAGAATAAAAAGATCAAATATCTAATTTTCTAGCAGTTTGTAGTTGCCTGGTGCAGCAGACTGGAATGCAGAAGTCTAAAAGAAAAGATGTTTTGATAAACATCTAATGCTCTCCTGATACATTAATTACTCCAGAGTTAAGAAAAGCTTTAGCTTTGCTCCTAAACAAGTTTTAACAACAAAAATAAATGTAAATGATAGTGTGTTTTGGGTGATTCCTTGTCTTTGTTTCTATTCTATTCTATGTTTAATTGTTGTTCTTCTTTATATAATATTTGATTATACAAAATATTGTTCTTGCTAAATTGTTTCCTATTATTAAGTTTATGGGTTTTTTTAGTATGTATTGTTATTAGATATTTGTCTAATGTTAGATATTTATATTATTATTGTTAAACATTGACTAGTTATTAAGTTTCTGTTGATAATGAAGTTTAGAATAGAGACTTGACAAGGTAGCAGAGGCCTTGTCACGCCTCTAAAGGGGGGAAATGATGCCTTCAGATCCCAGCTTTCTGTTCTGCTTGGGTATGCTTTCTGTTGTGCTTTAGGGTGATAAAGGTGAAACAGTCTGATACCAGCTATGGGCTCAGGGACAATTTCTTCAGACTCCAGGCCCAAAGTATAAACAACCTGAGAAGAGGAGGGCAGGCCAGCCAAGAGAAGAGGAGGAGGACACCTTACAATTTGAAACTATTAATTGGATGGCTGACTCCTGTATGTAAATGGACTGAAGTCTATAAAAATGTAAAATCAAGTGACCAAGCTCTCTTTTGCATCCACCTTGGAGCCACTCGGGCAGGGCAGGGGCCAGGCTGTGGCACTGTTGCTGCCAGGGTGTGGCCTTTGAAGACCTCTCAATAAATACCTATTTATTTCCCCTAACTCTGTGTGATCTCTGTTCCAGCTCGTAAAGGCAACAAAACAAGCAGAAGGAACAGAAATCACCTGGGCCCTCAGATATTTCTGGGATTTTTTTGGAGCTTTTTTTGGATTTTTTGCGGGATTTTTTGGGATTTTTGGTGTGTTTTTGGGAATTTTTGGGGATTTTTTTGCGCTATTTTGGGGGTTTTTTTATGGTGTTTTTTCCCACCTTTGGCCGCCAGCGCCACATGGTTTTTGAGGGTTTTTTGGAGGGGATATTTTTGGTAATTTTGGGGGTAAATTTTTTTGGGGATTTTTGGCAATTTTAGGGGATATTATTGGGGTTTTTGTGAGGTTTTTTTTGGGGATTTTTGGGGGGATTTTTTTGGATTTTTGGGGACTTTTTGGGAATTTTTCAAGGATTTTTTTTTTTAATTTTTGACGATTTTTTGAAGATTTTTTTAGGGTACTTTGGGTTTTTTTTGGGGAGATTTTGGGAATTTTTGGAGGGATTTTTTGGGGATTTGTTTTTAATTTTTGGCGATTTTTTTGGGATTTCTTGGGGGGGTATTTTTGGGGGTAATTTTTTGGGGATATTTTTTGGTAGTTTTGGGGAATTTTTTGGGGAATTTTTTGAGATATTTTTGGGGAAATTTTGGGGGATTTTTGGAGATATTTTTGGGGTGTTTATGGGGATTTTTTCACCTTTGGCAGCCAGGTTGTGGTGATTTTTAGGGGTTTTTTGGGGGTGTTTCTAGAGGGGTTTTTTGGGAATTTTTTGGGTGTGTTTTGGTAATTTTAGGAGATTTTTTGGGGGTTTTGGGGAATTTATTTGGAAGTTTTTGGGGATTTTTTAAAGATTTTTATGGAAGTTTTGGGGATTTTTTAGGTAGTTTTTTGGGGAATATTTTTTGGGATTTTGGTAATTTATGGGGATATTTTTCGGGTGGTTTTTTGGGGTTTTTCGGGGTTTTTTTGGGTTTTTTTTTTTTGGGGGGGGGTTTTGAATTTTTGGTAGGATTTTTTTGGAGACTTTTTTTTTTTTTAATTTTTTGCGATTTTTTGGAGATTTTTTTTGGTAATTTTTTGGGGGTTTTTGGGAAGGTTTTTTTGGTTCTTTCTCCCCTTTGGCCACCAGCTCCACCTGATTTTTGGGATTTTTTTGGGGAATATTTTTTAAAATTTTTGGGGATTTTTTAATGGAAATTATTTTTGGGCTTTTGGTAATTTTTGGGGATATTTTTGGGATGTTTTTTGGGGGGTTTTTTAGGTTTTTTTGGGGGGGGGATTTTTGGGGGGTTTTGGGAACTTTTAGGGGGACTTTTTTAGGGATTTTTTTTTTTTTTTTTTTTTTTAAATTTTTGACAATTTTTTGGGGATTTTTCTGGGGTATTTTTGGGGGTTTTTTTGGGTTTCTTTTCTTACCTTTGGCCGCCACTTCCACGGTGTTTTTATGGTTTTTTGGAGAGATATTTTTGGTAGTTTTTGGGGATTTTTAGTCGGGGAATTTTTTTTGGGTTTTTGGCAACTTTGGGGAATATTTTTGGGATTTTTTTGGGTGTTTTGTGGGTAGGTTTTTTGGGATTTTTGGGGGGATTTTATGGGAGTTTTGGGGAGTTTTTGGGAACTTTTGGAGGGATTTTTTAGGGGATTTTTTTTTTAATTTTTAGCGATTTTTTGGGAAGTTTTTGGTAGTTTTTTGGGGTTTTTTGCAGTTTTTTTCTTACCTTTGGCCGCCAGCTCAAGGTGGTTTTTGGGGTTTTTTTTTGAGGATATTTCTGGTAATTTTTCGGGATGTTTTGTGGATTTTTTTAGGTGTTTTTTGGGTAGTTTTTGGTGTAATTTTCTCACCTTGGCCTGCCAGCTCCAGTTGTTTTTTGATAATTTTTTGGCGGGTTTTGGTAATTTTTTGGGTACATTTTTTGATTGGTTTTGGGGTTTTTTTTGGGGGTATTCTTGGGGTATTTTTGGGATTTTTTGGGGGGTTTTTTTTTATACCTTTGACCAACAGCTCCAGGTGGTTTTTGGGGTTTCTTTTGGTGAAGTTCTTCGTAATTTTGGGGGATTTTTGGGGGGTTTTGTTGAGGGCAATTTTTTTAGGGATTTTAGTAATTTTTGGGGATATTTTTGGGATTATTTTTTTGGGTTTTTTTGGGATTTTTTGGGGGATTTTCTTGATTTTGGTTTTTTTTTTATATTTTTGACGATTTTTTAAAGATTTATTTTGGTTTGGCCACCAGCTCCAGCTTATTTTCGGGATTTTTTGGGGTGATATTGTTGCCCGATGCCCCAAACAGAACACAAACTAACAGAGTTAGTTTATGCGGTGCTTTATTCAGGGCCCGGGGAACCTGCGGACTAGCGTCCAAAGTCAGGATCCCGCAGTTCCCTTTTTCCATCAGGTTTTTATACCTTTTTACAAAGTGGTCTACTTGCAAAAGTACACATTCTTCAAGACAATACAGATACATAAATCTTGTAGATATCATTCCTAAAAGTTATAAATTCTGCATGCTTGTCTATTCAAAACTATAGGCTACCCCCCTTAATCCCCCTTGCATGTTTTCACATCACCAGAACCCTTTATTTATTATTATACTTTAGCCTTATCTTGAAAGTTTCTAAATGTTCTATATGCTTGAATTCCTTTAACTAGTGTTTCCACAGTTCTAAATGTTCTATGCTCTACTAATTCCTTTAACTAGTGTTTTCACAGTTCTAAATATTCTATATGCTCTACTAATTCCTTTAACTGGTGTTTTCACAGTTCTAAATATTCTATGCTCTACTAATTCCTTTAACTAGTGTTTTCACAGTTCTAAATGTTCTATATGCTCTACTAATTCCTTTAACTATTGTTTCACAAGGCTGGTTCTCAGGGCCTGTCCGAAAACTGCAGTTTTCTCAGCCTTAGCATGACTACTACTATATCTACATTAGTCCTTTTTCTCATTATTTCGATATCAACTCCCCCCTTTTGAGCATTCTTCAGATTTTCTGCAAGGATGCTCAATTCTTCAAGTTATGGTTTTTATGTAGGATGGTGAGTCTTCTTTTCGAGTTGGCAGGATTACTTCTTTCCGGGTCTGTGCTCTCATAACACGTCGAGTATAAGTTCCTTCTCTGGCAATCATTCCTAAAAGACATCTATACATAATCATGCATACTACAATAATTAATACAATCATTATTACATATTGTACAATTGATGATATCCAACCAGAGACTTGGATTCCTAGGGAGCTAAACAGTGCTCCTACCCAGTTATGTTCAGCTTCCTCCTGGACTTCATGCACTTTTGTTTCAATTTGTTCTAATTGACTTATGTCCTTTTCTACTTCTTCTGTGACATTTGGGATATGTACGCAGCAATGATCAACTTTTCCTTGGAGGTATCCACAGACTCCATGTTCTTTTAATAACAGCAAATCTAATGCCATTCTATTTTGGATTGTCATTCTTGTCGTTGCCTGCAACTGTAAATTTAGATCCTTAAATCTTTTCTTTGTAACTGCGGCTAGCCTCTCAGTTTGTCCTAATAATTTGTACAGCATCTCCCGGTTTCTATATGTAGAAATTGGTGCAAACAAGGATTCCAGTACCCATCCAAATTTAACTCCTGATGAGGGTTCATGCCGTTCATCTTCGTCTTCCAGTCCTAGTTCTTCTGCTACTTCATTTGTTTCTCTCTTTGCTCGTGACTGCATCTCTTTCTGCGTTAATTTAGACTGTTTCCAAAAAGGACATAATGTGGGAACCCCTAAGGTAATTTGTGTTACAGGCCCGTCTAACGGTAAATGTGTTGTCCATTGTCCATGTCCCATAATCCATACTAAATTTCCTGGACTCTTGATAGTTGTATCCTTACAGCTCAAAGTTTTACCCTTCTGGTCCTGCGGGAAAGCTTTTCCTGGAATTGTATGGTTAAGTCTTCTACACTCACAACCCCATTTTATAAGCATTCTGACCGGTGCCCAACTAATTTGATTCCCTGGAGTGTCACAGGTGAGAATTTGGGTGCAGTTCCAATTTTCTTTTGTGGCGCTCAAAGTTTTTGTAGAAGTGCTGATTTGAGATACTTCTGTGTAAGTGGCATTTCTGCTTCCTGTCCATTGGACACACCAATTAACTTGTCCGATGTAACTATAATGTTCTAATATGCTGGGGCCCCATACCGTTTTCCAACTGTCCTACGAGGATTCCTGCCGGGACGAGTTCTGGCATATCATTTCATAATAGCTTTCATTTTTAGGTATTCTTTTCTTTTGCCAATGTGGTATAAAACATTCCCACTTAGCAGCATCTTCAGGTTTTACTTTTCCCCCTGCCGCTAATTGAATTCCCCAATCCCTAATTTGTCCTAACCTCCCATGGCTAATTAGACAGTCTTTATAGGTTAATAATCTTAATGTTTCTCCAACCTTTTCCCATATTTCTTCAATTTCGATTTTATTTCGTAATTTTAATTCACAACTTCCATTCTCACCTCTTTTTATTAGGGGTAGATTTCCTACCGGAATCACTCCCCAAGGGATTGGTTCCCCTGCAGCTTGTGGCAGAGGTAAGCATGCCGTTATTTTTGATACGTTTTGTATTTGTCCAAAATCTCGAATTAACCCTACTACTAAGTTTTGTTGTTCCTGGTGTCTCTGTAATGCCAGCCTTGTATCTCTCAATCCATCCCACATATCTACCCGTGCACTGACCGGTATTACCTGCACCGAGTACCCCCTTCGGGTTTTATTCTCTTTTAGAATACCTACATTTATGTCCCCATAATCAAAGCTTTCTCTAATCCACACAATGCATGAGAATTGTCCCACCTGATCAGCTTGCATATGAGATATTGTCAATGTGGTGTTACCTCTTTGCTGTTCCGTATCCCAAAATGTCACGATTCCTTCTGTAAATACTTCGTCTGTGGTGATTTGTCTCCAGGTTACCTTTACTTTTTTAATCCAGTTCTCTGGTTGTCAGAAAACAGACAGGTTAAATTTACTCCCGCACCCTCAGGCACCATTACATCTGGCTCCGGAACTGTAATTTTAACAAATGCTTCTCCCACCTGCATTATACAGACTAATGTTAAAAGAACTAAGGCCTTGCCCTGAACACCAGCTTTGTTGCTGACAGAGGCTGTACTTCCCATCTTGACGGGACCTTCTTGATTCGAGTGTAGTGAATCCAGTTCTAAATGTTCTATATGCTCTACTAATTCCTTTAACTATTGTTTCACAAGGCTGGTTCTCAGGGCCTGTCCGAAAACTGCAGTTTTCTTAGCCTCAGCATGACTACTACTATATCTACATTAGTCCTTTTTCTCATTATTTCGGTATCAATATTTTTGAAAATTTTTGGGTTTTTTTTTTGGGAATTACTTTTGGGCTTTTGGTAATTTTTGGGATATTTTTAGGATGTTTTTTGGTGTTTTTTTGAGGTTTTTTGTGGATTTTTGGGAGCATTTTTTTGATGGTTTGGGGAATTTTTAGGAGGACTTTTTTGCAGATTTTTTTTTTTTTTTAATTTTTGACGATTTTTTTGGGATTTTTTCTGGGGTATTTTTGTGGGGTTTTTTTGGGTTTTTTTCTTACCTTTGGTGGCCACTTCCACGTGGCTTTTGGGGTTTTTTGGGGGGATATTTTTGGTAATTTTGGGGGATTTTTTTGCCAGGAAATTTTTTTTGGATTTTTGGTGATTTTGGGGTTTTTTTT
The DNA here is from genome assembly GCF_029582105.1 of Oenanthe melanoleuca. Classification (NCBI taxonomy): domain Eukaryota; kingdom Metazoa; phylum Chordata; class Aves; order Passeriformes; family Muscicapidae; genus Oenanthe; species Oenanthe melanoleuca. The sequence goes on along the minus strand of NW_026612859.1, from coordinate 5,729 downwards.
TGGGAACTGTTTTTGGGTTTTGGGGAATTTTGGGGTTTTTTTTGGTAATTTTTAGGGATATTTTAGGGATTTTTTTTGGGAATGTTTTGGGAGGTTTTTGGTTATTTTTGGGGATATTTTTGGGTGGTTTTGGGTTTTTTTCTCTAATTTTTAGATGTCCTGGGTGTTTTGGATGTCCCGATTGAGGGCAGTGATGGCTTTCATGAAGAAATCTTTAAATGAAGACAGGATTACCCGAACATTTCCCTTCCCTGCTGCACTAGAAGCCAGGAATATCCTGTTGCTTCAGTCTGAAAACGGAACAGGTACAGGTTTTTTTGGTATTGCGTCATTTCTACCAGCGGTGTGAAATGGGCATCATTTTGAGCCATTTTTAATAATTTTTGGGGATATTTTTGGGGTGTTTTTGGCTGGTTTTTTGGGGTGTTTTTTGGTTTTTTTTCTCACTTTGGCCACCTGGTCCAGCTAATTTTTGGAGTTTTTTTGGGAATATTTTTGGTAATTTTGCGGGATTTTTTTGGGAATTTTTTTCAGGATTTTTGGTAATTTTGGCGGGGGGGGGTTGGTAATTTTGGGGATTTTTTGGAAGAAATTTTTTGAGAATCTTTTTGGGGTTTCAGGGAATTTTTTTCCGGGTTTTTGGAGATATTTATGGGGATATTTTTTGATGATTTTTTGAAGATTTTTTGAGACTTTTTTGGGGATTTTTTGGGATTTTTGAGGGGTTTTTGGAATTTTTTCGGGAATTTTTTTGGGGATATTTTTTGGTAGTTTTTGGGGATTTTTTTGGGGAATATTTGGGGATTTTTAAGGATATTTTTGAGGAATTTTTTGGGGATTTTTGGAGATATTTTTGGGGTGTTTTTGGGGCTTTTTTCACCTTTGGCTGCCAGGTTGTGGTGACTTTTGGGGATTCGTTTGGGGTGTTTCTAGGGGGGTTTTTTGGGAATGTTTTGAGGGCTTTTGTTAATTTTAGGGAGTTTTTTGGGGAATTTTTTGGGGTGTTTTGGGGAATTTTTTTGGAAGCTTTTGGGGATTTTTTGAGGATTTTTTTGGAAGTTTTGGGGATTTTTTGGGGATTTTTTCGGGGAATTTTTTGGGGGATTTTGGTAATTTTGGGGGATATTTTGGGGTGTTTCTAGTGGGGTTTTTTGGGATATTTTTGGGGGGTTTTGGTAAATTTAGGGGATTTTTTTGGGGGTATTCTTGGGGTGTTTTTTGGATTTTTTTTGGGTTTTTTCCTTACCTTTGGCTTCCAGCTCCAGGTGGTTTTTGGGGTTTCTTTTGGGGATATTTTTGGCAATTTTTGGAGATTTTTTTGGGGATTTTTTGGAGGAATTTTTTTGGGGATTTTGGTAATTTTGGGGGATATTTTTGGGAGGATTTTTTGGAGTTTTTTGAGGTTTCTTTTTTAATTTTGGGGGGCATTTTTTGGGATTTCTGGTGGGCTTTTGGGAATTTTGGGGGGAATTTTTTTTTTTTTTTTTAATTTTTGGCGATTTTTTTGAGATTTTATTTTGTAATTTTTGAAGGGTCTTTAGGTAGTTTTTTGGGGTTCTTTCTCCCCTTTGGCCGCTAGCTCCAGCTGATTTTTGGGACTTTTTGGGGAGATATTTTTAAAAATATTTTGGGATTTTTTGGGGATTTTTTTGGGGAATTATTTTTGGGTTTTTGGTAATTTTGGGGGATATTTTTGGGAGGCTTTTTGGGGTTTTTGGGGTTTCTTTGGGATTTCTTTGGGATTTTTTCGGGGATTATTTGGGATTTTGGGGGGTTTTTGGGAAAATTTGGGGGGATTATTTTGGGGATTTTTTTTTTTTAATTTTTGGCAATTTTTTTGAGATTTTTATTTGTAATTTTTTGGGTTTTTTTGGTAGTTTTTTTGGGGTTCTTTCTCCCATTTGACAGCCAGCTCCAGCTGTTTTTTGGGATTTTTTGGGGGGATATTTTTTTTAATTTTTGGGGATTTTTTGGGGGGATTTTTTTGGGGGGTGTCCTGGGTTGATGTTTTGACTGAATTCTCACCCTGCCCCCCCTTGGCCATGAAGCTGTCTGCTCCCAGGGGAGGGGCCGCCTGGGCTGCTCGCTTGGCTCTGGCTGCTGCTGCTTGTGGCTTTCGCTGCTGTAGTAATAGTTCGTGGCCTGGTTTGTTAGTTAGCTGGTTTTTTTTCTTGATTTTTTGGCTTTATATTGCTTGAATTATTCGGTTTAGCTCGCTGCTGTTTAGGGCTTGCTGGCTATTCCGGCTGGTTTTTTTCTTTCTCTCTCTCCCCCTCTCCCTTCCCCCCCTCACCTCCCGAGGATCAGCACCAGCTCCGGAGGAACCCTGCGGCCTGCCTCTGAACACCAGCCAGAGAAGCGTTTCGTCCTTCTAGTGAAGATCGAATCGTCCATGTCTCTCTCTCTCTCTCTCGGTGAAAGTTTTTTGTTTTTTTTTGTCATCTGGATCTGTGCTGGGAAGTGTGTGGTTAGCTAGAACATCGCCCGGAAGATCACGCGGTGTACGAGGAGTTAGGGCCCCTCCCTCTCCACAGTGTTGGCCGATCACAGTCGGCATGGTAAGGTGACGTAAGCACCTGTCGGGTACTTAAGCCGGTGCCCGTCAATCAATAAACGCACTTTGCCATCCACCATAGTGGTGTAGTGTGCAATTTGTCGTGGCCAGTTTGTAAGTTCGCCACGGTCTCCCTCTGGACCAGGTCACCCTTGACGCACAATGGCTGGTAGGATCGTTACAATGGCTCCGCAATACTGTCCTCATTCTTCCCGAGGTGATGTCTCCGCTGTACGATCTCCTTAAAGGCAAACACCCGTGGGAGCAGAAAAATGTTTCAGAAGAAGCCGCCCATTCACTTGACTACATTGAGCAACAGCTGTCCATCGCAGTTCTTTCTAGGTGGAACCCGAGCCTCTCTCTGGACTTGTATGTGCATTTTACAAAAGAAGGGGGAGTTGGAGTGTTGGCACAAGGACCTCCTGACTCAGCTAAACCGGTACAATGGGTAGTCCTGGGAAGACTATCACGAGCTTTTACCCCAGGAGTGGAATGCCTCGGAGACCTGATTATGAAGGGCAGGAAACTTGCACTGAGTCACTTGGGTCTCGAACCAGCAAAAATATACCTACCCTTTCGGAAACAGATCCCGTCATCATCTGTAGCAATCTCAGAGTGCCTCGCTTTGGCTCTGTTCAGTTTCCCGGGAGAACTTTGTCATGCAGTCAAACCTCCGTGGACTCAACTGCTGGCCATTGTGGACATTGACCTCCCTCCGAAGGTCAAAGAACGACCCCTACCAGGTCCAACCGTGTTTACCGACGCGTCTTCAACAACTTCCACCGCAGTCGTAGTATGGCAGGAGCAAAACCAGTGGCAATGTGTTAAGAAACAAGACAAATCTCTATCGGTCCAGCTGCTTGAAGCTTCAGCAGTAGTGTTGGCATGCAATTTGTTCCAGACCGAACACCTCAACATCGTTACGGACTCTATGTTCGTTGCAAAGCTCTGCCAAGCAATGTCTAATCCAGGTGTCTCCACCTCACCCGCTGCCATCATGATTGAAGAAGCGCTCTACTCCCGACAAGGCACGGTGTCAGTCGTGCATGTTAACAGCCACGACCCAGTCAAAGGGTTCTTTCAGATAGGCAACGACAAGGCTGACACAGCAGCCAAGGGCCTCTGGACTCTCCAGGAAGCACGCCAACTGCATGAATCGCTCCACATAGGAGCAAAAGCACTCGCCAAACGATGCAACATCCCCATGTCAGATGCCAAGCACATAGTCGCCACCTGCCCATACTGTCAAAAGTCACCTTTGTGGTCCAGCGGCGTCAATCCTAGAGGCCTAAGTGCCTCAGAAATTTGGCAAACAGATTTTACCCTGTGCCAGCTGTTGAAGCCAAGAGCGTGGCTCGCTGTGACGGTTGACACGTATAGCGGCATGATCGTTGCGACTCAACACGCCAAAGCTAACTCCAAAGCCACCATCCAACACTGGCTGACAGCCATGGCTTGGCTTGGTATCCCAAAGCAAATCAAAACTGACAACGGAAAAAACTTTATCTCTAAATCAGTGCAGGAATTTTTTACCAAATGGGGCATCACTCTAAGGCAAGGCATTCCCTATAATAGTACAGGACAGGCTACAGTTGAGAGGGCCAACCAAACCTTGAAATCTAAGCTAGAGACCTTAGCCAAAGCAGAAGGATTTTCCAATGCCATCCCTCCATCAGAGCAGCCACGTTTGTTAGCCACTGCCATGCTTGCATTGAACCAGTTTCCCAGAGGGAACCATAGTCAGGCCCCTTCTCAAAAGCATTGGGCCGCAGAAATCACCAGGGAAGGCCCACCTGTGAGTGTTAAAAACGAGCTGGGAGAATGGGAAACGGGTTGGAAGCTAGTTGTCACAGGCAGAGGGTACGCAGCGGTAAAAAGGGATGATGTCATTAAGTGGTGTCCTCTAAAATCCATAAGGCCCGTGCTGCCTAACAAAACTGACCAAACCTCTGAGCTTCTTTTAACAGGCCTGCCACTATAAACTGCTTTTTCAGCCTCGAGCTCTGCCCCTGCGTCTCCAAAGCGACACCGTAAGTGGCTTGTACCCAATTGGCCAGGGAACATACTGGTGCCCCAGTATCAACCCCGGGAAAAGCTACCGCACCTACCCAGGCTGTTGGTTCTGTGGGTATTGGGGCTGCAAAACCATTGTAACTGTTATAAAACTGTTTTATTTCAGCATCCAGGGTTTTACACGCAGTTCCAGGCACGTGGGCTTGTCACGCCACAGGTATCACCCCTTGTGTCTCCATTAAGCACTTCGATGAAATTAACGATTTTTGTATCCAAGTTGTTGTCGTCCCCAGGATTCTATATCATCCTGACGATGAGGTGCTTCTTCACTTCAATGACAGACCCTATCGGCAGAGACGGGAACTGGTAACTGCAGTTAGCCTCGCAGTGCTCCTAAGCTTGGGAGCAACGGGTACGGCTACCGGAGTGTCAGCACTTACGTAAACCACTCCGGGATTATCAGAAAGTCCATGGCAGAGCTGAAAAGCAGGCTCCAGCGACGCAGCCAGGAGCTTCAGCAACAGAGTTGGTTCAATTCCTTCCTCACCCAGCACCCCTGGATCACCACCCTTACTTCCACCATTATGGGACCTGTTGTAGTTGTTGTGTTCGCACTTCTGTTCGGTCCCTGTTTGCTCAATAAGATAGCCCAGTTTGTTAAAAACCGTCTTAGTAAAATTGATGTTTTGCTGTTAGAACAAAGACAGTTATCCTAAGCAAGTTTAGTCACTCTTTCAGTTTACCAGTTCACAAGTTATAAAACCAAGTTGTGGTTGCACCTTAATGTTTAAAATAGTTCATGCCTTGTTGCTAACACGTTCTACAAGTTGATACTAACACGAGTTTAATACAGTTGTAAAGTTTAATTGTTCATGGAGAGGGGGGAAATGTGGTTAGCTAGAAAACCGCTCGGAAGATCACGCGGTGTACGAGGAGTTAGGGCCCCTCCCTCTCCACAGCGTTGGCCGATCACAGTCGGCATGGTAAGGTGACGTAAGCACCTGTCGGGTACTTAAGCCGGTGCCCGTCAATCAATAAACGCACTTTGCCATCCACCATAGTGGTGTAGTGTGCAATTTGTCGTGGCCAGTTTGTAGTTTCGCCGCGGTCTCCCTCCGGACCAGGTCGCCCTTGCTTTGCGTCACCAACGCGAAGCAACATT
>NW_026612858.1:0-27697 GCF_029582105.1 Oenanthe melanoleuca | reverse complement strand
AGTACTGCATAATAATACAGTCGTTTAAGTCAAAGAAAAAAATCATTTGGATTGAAAATATCAGAGAAAAGACATGGAGAACCTGAGTTTCACACAAAAAATCCCATGTTGGAAGGGAATTCTGGAGACAGTGAGGTGCAGCCTTCTCCTGAAAGCAGGGCTTGGGTTTGCTGTCCAGGGCCCTGTGGAGCCAAGCCTTGAGCATTTCCAGTGAGGGAAATTCCAGCACTTCTCTACTCCATCAACTTCAAAGTTTAATTACTGCTACAAAGAAGAATTAAATTAAGCATGTGTCACTTGCCCTGTCACCGTGCACCCTTGAGAACACTTCTCACTTTTAGGAAGACTGAGATCAGCTCCTCATGAATCTTCCCTTCTTGAGGCTAAACAACCCCAAATCCTTCACATCCTCTCCATGTCAGGTTCTCTGACCCTCTAATCCCAGAATCCTAGAATGGTTTGGGTTGGAAGGGACCTTAAATCCCATCCCATTCCATCCCCTGCCATAAGCAGGGACACCTTCCGCTGTCCCAGGTTGCTCCAAATCCCAATGTCCAGCCTGGCCTGGGACATTTCCAGGGATCCAGGGGCAGCCACAGCTGCTCTGGGCACCCTGTGCCAGAGCCTCCCCACCCTCACAGCCAGGAATTCCTTCCCAATATCCCATCTAACCCAGATGAATTCCCTGTGTCCTGTCCCTCCATCCCTTGTCCCCAGTCCCTCTCCAACTCTCCTGGAGCCCTGAAAGTGGCTCTGAGCTCTCCCTGGATCCTTCTCCTCTCCAGGTGAGCACCCCCAGCTCTCCCAGCCTGGCTCCAGCCCTTGGAGCAGCTCCATGGCCTCTCTGGACTCATTCCAGCATCTCCACATCTCTCTCATTTTGGACCTGGATGCAGCCCTGAAGCTGGGATGTCACCAGAGCAGAGCTCCCAGATCTTCCTTACACACCACAGCCTCCTGTCCAGCAATACCCCAACAGCCCCCACGGGATCTGCTCCAGTTTATCAATACCTCTAAAACTGGAGTTATTTTAATTCTCAATAACACAGTTCTTCCCTCAACCTTAGACTAGTCTCACATTAAAGATAACCATTTTCTTATTAATGTCACTTGTTGGCCAACCAAACTGGCATTTTGGTGATCAGCCTGACCTTCAAAATGTCTCAGCTCATTGAACTGTGGTGTCAGGAGTTCTGGATTAGTTCTCCTCTCTAATGAAAGTATCAGGGCACTGTCCAAAATAATCACATCCCATCCATGACAAAAAAAGAGAATTTAATTAACACACAGGAAAGAAAGGGAAAATAAGAGTGATGGGAGAGCCAGTCTCTTAAAAATGATGACACCTTCCACTGCAAGCAGGAATCCCTTTCCATTGACCTTGGCATCTCTAAATAATACATCCTATTATATTTGGAAATACACCATTCATATCTTTGGAAATGCCATTTCTTCCTCTAGCAAAGAATGCTGAGCACAAGACTGCCAAGTGGAACTCAGAAAGAGATCCCAGACTTGTCCGGGTCAGAGATATACATAAAAACTAAACCAAACAGCGGCACCAGCATCAGGGGGAGACAACGGGCAGCTTTTGGTGGCACCCACGGTGACGAGAAGGATGGATGGCCGGACAGATGGGAGGAAGGGCTCGCAGTAACAGGACAGGCAAAAGTTTTGGAGGAGGCCTCAATGCGGAGGAAGGAGGAGGAGGCGGGAAAGGCGGCACCACATCCCGTGAGGGGATGTGGAGCGACCCGAGGCCCGCCTGGGGCCGATCCCCGCGGCTCCGGAGCAGGGTCCGGGTCCGGGTCCGGGTCCGGGTCCGGGTCCGGGTCCATGCCCAGCTCTACTCACGGGCGCAGGACGAGCCCCCGCAGCCGGAACGCGGAGCTGAGGCGGCGCCGCAGCCGCTCCGGGTCCATGGTGGCGATGGCGCCAAAAGCGGCCGGGCCCGCCCCTCATAGCCCGGACCGGCCCCTCACAGCCCGGACCGGCCCCTCAGAGCCCGGCACGGCCCCTCACAGCCCGGCCCGCCCCTCACAGCCCGGCACGGCCCCTCACAGCCCGGCACGGCCCCTCACAGCCCGGCCCGCCCCTCACAGCCCGGCACGGCCCCTCACAGCCCGGCACGGCCCCTCACAGCCCGGCACGGCCCCTCACAGCCCGGCCCGCCCCTCACAGCCCGGCCCGCCCCTCACAGCCCGGCACGGCCCCTCACAGCCCGGCACGGCCCCTCACAGCCCGGCCCGCCCCTCACAGCCCGGCCCGCCCCTCACAGCCCGGACCGGCCCTCACAGCCCGGACCGGCCCTCACAGCCCGGCCCGCCCCTCACAGCACGGGTCGGCCCCTCACAGCCCGGACCGGCCCCTCACAGCCCGGCACGGCCCCTCACAGCCCGGCACGGCCCCTCACAGCCCGGCACGGCCCTCAGACCCGGCACGGCCCCTCACAGCCCGGCACGGCCCTCAGACCCGGCACGGCCCCTCACAGCCCGGCACGGCCCCTCACAGCCCGGCCCGCCCCTCACAGCCCGGACCGGCCCCTCACAGCCCAGCACGGCCCCTCACAGCCCGGCACGGCCCCTCACAGCCCGGCACTGCCCCTCACAGCCCGGCACGGCCCCTCACAGCCCGGCACGGCCCCTCACAGCCCGGCACGGCCCCTCACAGCCCGGCACTGCCCCTCACAGCCCGGCACGGCCCCTCACAGCCCGGCACTGCCCCTCACAGCCCGGACCGGCCCCTCACAGCACGGGTCGGCCCCTCACAGTCCGGCACGGCCCCGCTCTGCCCAAGGGGGACAGCGCCGGAGCGGGACCGCGGCTGGGAGAGCACAGGGCGGGGATTGTCTCCTCAGCTGGCGCTGCTGGGGCACTCCAGTCCTGAGGGCAGCTCCGGGCGCATGGTTACGGGAGACGCTGAGGGGCTGGAGCGTGTCCGGAGAAGGGAACGGAGCTGGGAAGGGTTTGGAACACCAGGAGAGGCTGAGGGAGCTGGGAAGGGGCTGGAGAATTCCTGAGGGAGCTGGGAAGGGGCTCAGCCTGGAGAAAAGGAGGCTCAGGGGGCCTTTGTGGCTCTGCACAACTCCCTGACAGGAGGGGACAGCCGGGGGGGTCGGGCTCTGCTCCAGGGAACAAGAGAAGAGGAAATAGCTTCAAGTTGTGTTAGCGAAGGTTTAGTTGGACATCAGGAGGAATTTCTTCATGGAAAGGTTTGTCCATCCCTGGCAGAGGCTTCCAGGGCAGTGCGGGCAAACACCGTGTGGATGTGGGATATGGGGACGTGGGGCAGTGACTCCACCTATGACTCCACCTTCATAAAGGACTTTTCCAACCTAAACAATTCCCTGATTCCATAAAAAACGCTCTCTCTGACTGACAGAAGTTACCCAATACAATTATCCAGGGTATCACTTTGTTCCTTTACAGGTAGAGTAAATATCATATTTTTCCCTCCTCTTTCCCTGAAGGCCCAGCACAGGTTCCTCTGCATCTCCAGTACTCCAGAGCCTCTCTCACTTCAGATTTTCTTGCCACAAAATATCCATCCATCAAGTACATCTGACTGTGAATTGGTCCTGTGAGAACAGGGTGCTCTCTAGGGCTGTTTTCACATAATCACACCATCCCATAACGGTTTGGATGGCAAGAAACCTTAAAATTCCTCTCATTCCACCCCCTGCCATGGGCAGGGACACTTTCCACTATCCCAGGTTGCTCCAAGCCTCATCCAGCCTGGGCTTGGACACTTCCAGGAATCCAGGGACAGCCACATTTCCAGGATAGTGGGGTGGCTGCCTTCTCTCCAGGTGGAAAATACCTGATATTTCATTCAAACATTCATCTCTCAAAGTACAGCTTGATTCCACAGAAGGCTCACAAAGCAACTCTTGAAAGAGTTTGATCAAAAGACGGCAGGGATTTAAAGACAGACAGAAAATGTCAGCTATTTTCAATAGCCCATTCTCAACTGCATAATTTATAATCACTCCTCACTGGGGAGTGAGCTCATGGGTGAAGCTGCTGCTGCTCTCTTCAGACAAAGAGCTGCTATCTGACAGGTCTCAGCTATTTTGGCAGGAAATATGATTCATTTCTCGTTGCAGACATGCAGCTAGGTGCAAATTATAAGCCAAATTCTTACTGCCTATTCTCCTTCTAAGAAAACCTGATCTTGCCATTCAGCTCCTGTCTCGCCACATGAAGGAAGGTGCACCTGGAGAAGGGATGTGCCCCTTGTCCAAAAATAGTTTTCTCTAAAGCTATGACCAACCAGGGAATGTAAAGCACACTCCTACAGCATCCTGCTGGATTTGGGGGCTCTCTGAGGTTGCCTGGAGCCTCCCACCAGAGATATAAAAGTATTCCAGAGTGAGCTGCAACCTTGTGTTTCACTGAGCCATCTGGAGCTCTGCAAGCCATGCTCAGATCTTTGTCTCTGTCACCTTCTGTGGCTTTGCTGGACATCACAGCAGCTGGAGAGGGCCCAGTGGTCCAGGATCAGCCCGCGTGGATCTACCTGGATCCATGGAATTGTTTTGTTACACTGACAAACAGCTCATTTTCATGTCTGTCACTGCTCCACTGGCAAAATCCCATCTCCTGAGACAGCACATTGCAGCTCTACCTGAGCTAGAGATCTATAGATGGAGTTTGTTCTGCTTCCCATGGGCTTTTTTACATCTTCCAAATGCTGACTCCTGCATTTGAACCACCATCCCAATGCATCATCAGTACATGACCTCATTTTAAAAGTTCAGGACAGGTGCTGATCTCTGTGTCACCACTGAGAGAATACCTGGAGCTGTGCCAGGGGAGGTTTAGGTTGGATTTCAGGAAAGGTTCCTCCCCCAGAGGTGCTGGCACTGCCCAGGCTCCCCAGGGAATGGTGACATTCCCGAGGCTGCCAGAGCTCCAGGAGTGTTTGGACACCAGGGATGCCCAGGGTGGGATTGTTGGGGTGTCTATGCAGGGCCAGGAGTTGGACTGAATGATCCCTGTGGGTCTCTTCCAATTCAGGAGATTCTGTGATTAATATTACCAGTTTATCAATGTGAATGATTAACATCTTCCCTCCTAGATACAACAGAGGAAATGTATGTCCTACTGCCACAAGAAAATCTTTTCAGTTACTTTCTGGTGCCCTTTTATAAGATGCTAAAGTTCACGTTTCTCCCAAATTCTATTCTTCTATTTCTGAAGAGCTGTACCTGTTTTATTTTGAATTCCATTAATTCCAGCCGGACACAGAGTTCAGCTGGAACTGGCTCAGTTGCTGATAAAACAGAGTAAAAACTGGAACTGTCCAACTGTTTCATTAATGTCAGCTACTCTTTCACAGCTGCTGTTTCTGTCAGGAGCGTGGTTTGTGTCACCTTCAGAGAGACAGGGAGCTGTGCTGTGCTTGTATTATCACAGAATCCACAGGATCATAGAATGGTTTAGGGTTGGAAGGGACATTAAAGCCCATCTCGTCATGGGCAGGGACACCTTCCACTGTCCCAGGCTGCTCCAAACCCGGTCCAGGCTGGCGTTGAACGCTGCCAGGGATCCAGGCGCAGCCACAGCTTCTCTGGAATTCTATTCCAGGGCCTCCCCACCTTTCCAGCCAGAAATTCCTTCCCTGTATCCCACCCCTCCCTGCCCTCTGGCAGTTTGAAGCCATTCCCCTTGTCCATCACCCCATGCCCTTGCCCGAAGCCTCAAACCCCGTCCCGCTTTGGGATCCAGCTCCTCCCTCCCTCCTTGTCCTGTGGTTTGTGTTTAGCTCTCCTGCTCTCGGTGCTTCTTTCCTCCTCTCGCGCACATTATTCACATCCTCCCGCATTATTCACATCCTCCCGCACGGTTTATTCCGCCTCACAGCTCAGCCCGGCACTGCTGCCCGGCACCGGGGGCACTGCGCGGCTCCCCGTCCGCTCCCATCCCGACGCGCACCGGGTGCCGCCCCACACTTTGGACCCTCCTCGCTTCCCGTCCGCCACGGGGGAGCGACCGGCGGCGGAGCCGCAGCTTCACCCGGAGGAGGCGGTGGCGGGACGCGAGCCCTGAGGCAGCCGAGCCGCTTCCTCCTCCTCCTCCTTCCTCCTCCTCCTCTTCCTCCCCCCAAGATGGCGGCGGACCCCGCGGATCAGTTCTGCGTGGCCGAGGAGCGCAGCGGCCACTGCGCCGTGGTGGACGGGAACTTTCTCTACGTGTGGGGAGGATACGTGGTGAGTAAGGCTGGCGGGGGAGCCGGGAAGGAGCGCGGGGAGCGGAGCACCGGGCGCGGGGAGCTGAGCACCGGGCGGGGCAGGGGGGGTCCCCCCACATCCCCTCAGCCCTCGGCGGGCGCCCGGGGCTGCGGCTCGGGCGCTGATTGGCTGCGGTGGCCGCGCGCCGTTCGAATGGCGGCGGGAGGCGCTGAGGGGACGGCGGGGATGGCACTGAGGGTTCAGCGGGGTTGGCATTGAGGGGACAGCGCTGAGGGGACAGCGGGGACGGCGCTGAGGGGACAGCGCTGAGGGGGGACACCGCGGAGGGGACGGCGGGCGCCGCTCCGAACGCCCCGTCCCTCCCTCCTTTCCCCGTCGGCACTCGGCGATCAGCGCCCTCCCGTCCTGCCCCGTGTGCGGCCGCCTCCGTCACGGAGCCCGTGTGGGGACGGGCTGGCGGAGCCGGTTCGCTCCCGTCCCTTCCCCTTCGCCCTTCGCTCCTCAGCGCGTCTCCCTTCAAGCCTCAACAGCTGGAATTTGTGCCTCAGTTTTTCCAGGGTGTAATTCATGTTCTCGCTGCTGAGTCCCCGCGTTTTCTATTTATTAGTAGATGTGTGGTGCTTACAGTGTGTTTGCCTCCCGTAGAAAGCACTGCTGTCACCTCAAAAACATGTGGGTGGCAGGCTAGAACCTATCTTTTTTTTTTTTTAACATAAAAAAAAGAACACTTTTGGTTCTGTCATAAGTAAACCTTTCTGCTGTTACCTCAAAAACAAGCGGGTGGCAGGCTAAAACTTACAATTTTTATTTTTTTTAATTTTTTTCATAAAAAGAACACTTCTGATTCTGTCATAAGTAAATCCTTCTGTCACCTCAAAAACAAGTTGGTGACAGGCCAAAACCCACTTTTTTTCCCCATAAAAAAGAGCACTTCTGGTTCAGTCATAAGTAAATCCTTGTGTCTTTTAACTCTATGATTCAACCCAGAAGGGAGCTAAGAATGATACTGCATTAAATACATCCACTTAGTTTTACCTGTTATTTTTCTGTTTATATTTACCTGTTCATCTTGTCTATCTGTGCACATTGGCCATAAAATTGAAAATACCTGTGCTTGGTGTAATTCCTGGTGTTGTTCAGGTAGCAGCTGTTATTTCTATAAAGATATTTCATATTCTATCTGTATTTTTCATGGGCTAAGGTAACTTTAAAATGTTCAGAGCTTGTCCTTCCATACTCAAGCAAAGAACTCTAGTGGGAAACTCCTGGATTTAAATTCTATAATATTCTGTATAACTAAATATCCCCTAAATCTGTGGTAATCTAAAGTAGTTTTTATGCTCTGATCTTTAAAACTGAGGTTAAACTAATGAGCTCAATGTTTTCAAAGGTTTTCTAATAAAAAATTGTGTGTTTGTGGCACATTCAAAACAGACAATATATATGAAGTTTAGCAGATAAATTTTGCAATTGTTCTTAGTTGTTTTATGTATTTATCTGTTGGAAATATTATGAAAATTGTTGCTCTAAAAGCAACCCTTTGCACAGATAAATCATTTTTCACGTGTTGCTGGTGGACTCCTGCCCAGCAAACTTTTTATTTATGGCAGCAGTGTGTTTGCTCAGAGCTGCTTGTGGGGCAAGTGCTTGACCTCTGACATATCCAGATTAAATTGAGTTGACTTGTGCACGTTGCAGAAGCTGCCAGGAGTGTGTAACACAGAGCAGAGGTACCTGGCAGATAAATGTACCAAAAATAGGATGTACCTGCCTGCCTGGCACCTTCCAGACTGACAAAACCATAATAAAACATCGTTTGAAGGCATCAATATCAGTAACTGTCACTAATTACATTTCAGTTTTGTATTTAACTTCTTCACATTCCTTTAATTTTGAGCCAGTTTTTATTTATTTACTGACTCTGGCTGCTTGCTCACTGCCAGGCTTTAATTCCTTTCTAGTGCCAAGGCAATAATTAATGCTGTAGTTGTTACTCACCATGAGTACTGCATTTTTTTGGGCTTCCTTCTCCTGTTTGTTGTTTTTCCTCATCATTATTTCCCAAAATATTTTTCTTTCCTAATGACCTCTGTTCAGGAGTCTTCATAAATCTTTTTTTCCACAGAAAAATTAATTTTCTCTTTTATATTTGACATCTTGGTCTTTCAAGTTACTGCTACAAGTAACTTTGTGGTTTCAGTCCACTCTTTACATTCTACTTTTTATTCTGCATTTTTCCACTATGCCAATGGAAACAGCTCTTGATTAAAAGTATCTAAAATTAGTTTTAATTCAGGAACTTCAAATCTGGTTGATATTGTTGCACATCTTTTCTTGGCAATATGTTAAATTGGTCAATCTGTGCCTTTATTGAGTGCTCCTGAGGAGGAATGAAGTTGCTTATTTTTAAAATAAATTAATTTTATGATCAGAGCAGTTACACTGGGGTGTGACTCCTGCTCTGATTTCCTTAAGATCAGTCAGTGTTGCTAAGTAACATGGCTTTGGCATTTCATGTGCAAACAGGAGAAGCAGAACTGATTTAACATTTGCATGTTCTCCTTTCAGTCCATTGAAGAAAATGAAGTTTATCTGCCCAGCGATGAGCTCTGGATCTATGACATGGACAGTGGGCTATGGCAAGTGGCATTTTATATTTGATTTATATTCATTTATATTGAATTATTACCCAAAGTTGCTTTTTGTCACTGATCTGCAGGGAAAAGGCTTCAGGGATGTTGGTCATGTTAAATAGCAGGTGTTTAATGTAAACACTGAAGGACAGATCTGTGCTGGAAATTAACTCCAGGAAACACAATCCTTGCTGAAGTCTTAATTATTGTGTGCAAGGGAGTGTTGGAAATGGTTGGCTTCAGGCTCTGTTAACACAGGTGCATTTACTTGGCAGTTTATTTTGGCTTAGTTTTTATACATTAACTTTGATGTTAGAACAGTTAAACACTGGATACTTGGGCTCTTGTTCTAGTTACAGTTAGGTATTTATTATTTTTGGTATTGATTCCATATACATTGCAACTTAAAAATAACTCAGAACTTCCCCTTTTTCTCTTTCCCTCTACTTTATTTTCTCTTCCCCTTTTTGTTTCCTTCTTTCCCCCATTTTGTTCCTCTCCCTCTCCTCTCCTCCCACTCCCTTGGTTTTCCCTGCTGTCCCAGTGCAGCAGTTTGTGCTCCCAGGGATCAGGAAAGTGATCTGGGTCAAACAGAACTTTTTTTCCAGGTTTATATTTAACCAGGATCTGCTCCTGACCTGGCTGAGCTCTCAGCAGTTTCCCACGTGCAGCTGAGTGCAGGGCCCAGCAGGAGCATCAGTTTTCCATTTCTGACATCCCAGCAATGCCAGATTCTCATTTCAGGAATTCCTGGAGTTAAGAGTATGTCCAGATTTCAAATAATTAATATTTCAGCACTACTAAAGCTCTTCTAATGTGAATTTCACATCCAGAAAAATCAAGATACTTTATAAACAGAAAATATCCACCTGGAAGTTCTTTCCACCACAGGAGCCCAACTTCACCTGGAGCTCCTAATTCTATGGCCCAAACTGTATTTTCACCTTTTAAGTCTAAAAACTGAATAAATCTGTTTGGGATTGTTCCACTTTGGCAGATTTGAAGGGGGTTAATGTATTTTTTTCAATTGCAGGACGATGCACCTGATGGAAGGGGAGTTACCCACCTCCATGTCAGGCAGCTGTGGGGCCAGCATCAATGGCAAGCTGTACATTTTTGGGGGATTTGATGATAAAGGATACAGCAATCGGGTATTGTAACCTTTTTTTAATAACATTGTATTTTAATAACCACTAATACTGATCTTGCTGTTTATCTGGTGAATTTATATTTGAATTAAAGAGAAATTTGAGGTAAAGCTTTATTTTTCTAAAACTTTCTACATTTATGCCAGTGCTTTTCCAAGTGATTTTTAAAAATATTTTGACAACTTTAATTGAGACTAATCTCTGAATATCACTTTTATTTTTGCTCTTTGATAGCAATTCACTGCTTTAAATAATCAGGTAATAATTAAGGGTAAAATAGAGCTACCAACTTTCCTTGTAACTGAAAACTGAATTAACAAAATAGATTAAATCAGTTGTTTTATCATTTAATATAAGTTGACTCCTGAGTAGAAAATCAGTGAAATGAGCCTCTCTTGAAACTTTCTGCCAATTCTCCCACTTTAATTTTGCTTTTGTGGTGTATTTGCCATTGTAAACTCAGTTCCTCTTTTACTTCCAGGCTTCTGGAGGTGGTGGGTTATTTTTTTCTGGTGGTGATTTGTGCTTTATACTGAAAACATTGTAATTTTTTTTCCTTTCAAGCTGTATTACGTCAATTTGAGAACAAAAACCGGAACCTACAGGTGGAAAAAAATCACAAATTTTAAAGGTCAACCTCCCACACCTCGTGACAAACTTTCCTGCTGGGTCTACAAAAACAGGTAACACATTAGAAATGGAAATTAATTGGTGTTAATTGTAGAGAGAAAGTGTTAAAAAGTGAAGAGAATTTGGATTTGGGATGGAGGAAACTCTGATTTTTAGTTTGACTTCATGGAGGATTTTTAACAACTTTTTAACAGTTTCCTCCCATGTGAGCTGAACTAATGGTAAATAAAACCCCACTTTAGGAGAAGGGTGAGGTATTTAGGGAATGTTTTATACTTTAGAAAGCTATTATGCATCTGTTACATGATTTTAACACATTAAAAACAGTACAAAATTACTTTCTCTGTTCTAGTCATTATTTTAAGCATTGAATTATTATCTTTAATAAATCCATTGAGTTTATTTCCAAGGATTTTAACAGCTGGCAGCTGCAAAGGCATTTCAGTGATTATCTTTATCCTGCAAGGGCTGAGTCAGCCTGGACATTTGTGTTGAAAAAGTGACTAAATGTGTTTAGAAAACACTTGGCTAAACAGAAATACTCCAGATTTTGTGTTTATTATGGAAAATGTCTGGATAATGAAGCAGAAGTGATCACAAGCAGGTGCCCTGTCAGTGATTTATTATTAAATCTGTTGCAGACAAGTCAGAATGTGATTTATAATGAACATTATCAAATAGAAATGATTTATCTCTTTCTGGACTCCACATCTGAAGAGGTTTTGCATAAGGTGTGCAATGCCCCTGGGTGCCACATCTTGGTTTTGTAATTCTAATTTAATTGCAGGAGATAGGAAAATACAGATATTTAAACAGCTCCCTAGCTATTAACACAAAACTGTTCCAATAAATGCATTTATTCAGAGTATTGTGCCATCTGCATGCTGAGAAAATCACCTATTTAAATGATAGAATGGAACCTTTTGATGTAAAAAAAAGATGATTTATGAATGGTCCTTTCCTGGGTGGAATATTGGGCTGGCAGGTGTGTGAGGATCCTTGCAATGAGAGATTCAGTAGTGCTTTGTCAAAAAAAATTAATTTTAAGCCAAAAAGAGACTTTCTGTGTCCTGTGGGACAAACCTTGAGAACATTTCTTGCCAAAAGTTGGACACAGAAGGCCAAAAAATGCAGCAGGAGCACAGGAATTTCACTGGGGAGGGGCAGAGAAGGAGGCATTTCACTGTTATTTCCCATTTTTGCCTGAAAAAAAGCTCTGGAAATAAACTTTTGGGGAGAGGAACAGAGACTTTGAGGTGTCTTGAATAATTTCCTGGTGTGGGTTTCAGTCAGGTTTGCTGAGGGTGTGGCTGTGACCTTCAGCTTGTTTGGGTTTGCAACAAAAATATTCTCATTGTTTTTATTATTCTAGTGCAATAGTAACCCAAAATCATTATTACAGCTTATTCATTTTAATCTTATTTACAGAAGAGCTCAATGAAGTGGTTTTGTTGTTTCAGGCTAATTTATTTTGGAGGTTATGGCTGCAGGAAGCACAATGAGCTCAGTGATTGTTTTGATGTCCATGATGCATTTTGGGTAAGAAATTTGTCCCCATTCCCACTCATTTGTGCTTTCTGGTTGGGAAATAAAAAGATCCTTTTTATCATCTTTGATGAGCATGAAAATCTGATTTTTCTTTTATTTATAGCATCAGCAGAAATACAAATTTGGAATCTTTTTAAGGTTTGAAATTCCAGATATTGCACATTGAGAGTTGTGGTTGTTCCACATATTCCAAGTTCCCAGTGCTGGGCTTGGAGTGCCATGAATTAAATGCTGTCAAAGCAGGATTTTAATCTGAGGGCATATTTTAAAGCTGAAACTCCCAGAACATTTTATAATTTATTTCTTTCAAGTAACATTAGGGAATTCAGAGCTTCCCAAGTCTAACTGACAAATACTCAGGGTTAATTTATTGAATTTATTCTCCAGAAAGATGCCTGAATTACCAACTTTCCCACAGTAATTCCTTATAATTAATACAAAGATGACTGAGCAGAGTATTGACAGGAAGCTCCTGATATCAAATGTTAAAGATTGACACACAAGAATTGTTTTTTTACAATTATTTATTTCTCAGTGTCTTCCAATAAAATCTAGAAGGTGAAATTTGCTGCAGTGTCTGATGTTGGGGCCCAAAGCCAATTTTCAGGTGTCACCAGCCTGAACATCCCTGAGTGCTCCTGACCTTCAACTGAATCTAAGCTGCTGCAGCATTGTTAAAAATATCACATCTTTTAATGAAATTGCCTATTTTAGTCTATTTTCTGTTTGGGCAGATCCCTTCCAGGTTTGCATCATTCATTTAGAATAAAAGATGGGTTTTTTTTGTTTTTTTTTTTAATTTTTTCTAGGAAGGACAGATATTCTGGGGATGGCACAATGATGTTCATGTTTTTGATACAACCACACAGACCTGGTCTCAACCAACAATTCGAGTGAGTGGCTTTTAGTCTCACATCTTGACAGAACTGGGATTTTACATTGTGCTCTAGAAACTGGGGACACCTTCCACTATCCCAGGCTCCAACCCCAATGTCCAGCCTGGCCTTGGGCACTGCCAGGGATCCAGGGGCAGCCACAGCTGCTCTGGCAATTCCAGCCCAGCCAGGAATTCCCAATTCCCAATATTCCATCCATCCCTGCCCCTGGCAGTGTCCCATTCCCTGTGTCTGTCCCTCCATCCCTGTCCCCAGTCCCTCTCCAGCTCTCCTGGAGCCCCTTCAGGCCCTGGAAGGGGCTCTGAGCTCTCCCTGGAGCTGCTTCTCCAGAGGAACACCCCCAGTTCTCCCAGCCTGGCTCCAGCCCTTTGGAAAACCCTGTCCATGTGTAATTACAATGGATAATCTGCCACAGATAACAGGACAGCTCTGCCTTATTGAGATGAAAATCCTCTATAAAGTTCATAAAATCCAGGTCAGTTTATGTAAGAACTCAGCTGTATATTTTAAATACTGGCAGCATTTTATGGTCCTTACAAGATTCTAAACCTTAGAACCTTACAAGGTTCTAAAGTCCCTATAAAACCAAATGCAAAATCTGAAATTACCATTGCAAAGTAAAAGCCATTTTTGCCACCTTTAGTCCTGATTTACACAGGGAGGCTTCTTGGCATGTGGATATAACATCAGATTTTAAGATGTGATTTGCAGAGGTTTTAGTAGCAGTTCCTGATGATTTGTAGATCAGAAAATCAAAGTGTCCAGGAGATTTGCTGTTCTGAAGGATTATTTTGTTCTTTCAGGGTGGAGATCCACCTCAGCCTCGAGCAGCTCACACATGTGCTGTGCTGGGAAATAAAGGTTACATCTTTGGAGGACGAGTGCTGGTAATTCAATACTTTCTTGTCAATCATATTATTTTCCTGGCAGGTTTTTTTTTGGTTTGTTTTTTTTTTTTTTTTTTTTTTTTTTGTTTGTTTGTTTTTTTTTTTTTGTTGTTTTTTTTTTTTTTTTTTTTGTCATTTTGTAGTAGAAAAAAAAATCCCAAATGTTTTTGGCCTTACCTGGATGTTCAGGGCTCTGAATCCAGGATGCTGTTTGTCATCAGGCTCTACAAAAAGAAGAATATTTCTGTCTGTAATATTAATGATTGTCCCAAAAAAAGGTAAAAACAGATGATTGTGTGGTAAATAACAGCTTTTATAATAGAATTTTGCCATTTTTTGCACATAAGTGATTGAAATACAGATGTCTGGAAGAGGTAATAGACAGAAGGATGCAATCTGTCCATATTTAATGTAGGGTTGAGTTGTGGCTGTGTAATTTTAACTCTTCCTGACTTTTTTTTAACTTAAAAAAGCCATAGGCACCATCCCCCTGATTATCTGTACCTAAAATCTATGAAGCCACCACTGGTAAGCAGGGAGATACTCAAACCTCTCAGCAACACTTGGAATTTCTCCAGTGCTAATTAAAGGAGATTTTCTACTCAGTTCCTCTCTGCTGAAGCACTGATGTAAGAAACAGATCCTGTCAGGCAAGTTAAAAACCCTCCCAATTTCAGTGACTGTGCACTCTTGTGTTTTATTTTTAATTCAAGTTTTTAGCTCTTTTCACTACAGCTGATTTAGAACCTTTAATCCTACTCAGCTAGAGGATGAGCCTGGATGTTTTCTATCTCCAAAAAGTGACAGTGAAGAAGCTTCTGAGAGCCCACAGTGCTGTGTTCCTGTAGTTCTGGTCTAAAAAAGAGAAGGAATTAGTTTGGGGATGAACATATTCCAGCTCCACCTTGGAAAGCTGCCACAGCCTCAGCCCTGTATTCCCAAACCCTGGCAAACAAAGCAGTGTAGAACTGCACTTAGTTCCCCATTCCCTGATTTTCCTGCTGGAACATTCCTTTGGCAAATGTGCACTCCTTCCAGAGAGAAACCAGCCCCACACAGCAGGCAGGGGCAGAGTGACCACACCATGTCCAGCCACTTCCCACTCTCAATTGCCCACACCTGCAGGAAGTTTTTATTGCAGTGCCTCTCCAGAGCAAACAGAAAAGAAAATAATTAAAATTGATCCTGTTTGTTCTTGCCATTGTGTGACCTTTGATTCAGGATCTCTGGAATTGTTACTCAAGCTTGAGAGAGCTGCACTCAGCACCTCCCAGAGCTGCAGGCTTGGACAAACTGGGTTGCAAATAGCTGAAGGAAACAAAGATATTTGAGGAGATTGAAAAATGGGAGATTTCCATGCCCTGAGTGAGCCCTGTGCCTCTGGACTTGCTCTGTCCTGTGTGCTCACAGCTGAACCCTTGCTGACCACAGCCAAGTCCTGCTCCTCCCCCAGGGAGCTGAGAGGGGAAAATCCTAAATGTGGAGATGTAAAGGTCCCTTGGATGATTTGGTCCTGCCCTGCCAGTTACTCCTGAGCACCTCCAAAGCCTCCTTCCCTCAGGGTTCTGTCACTGAGGGCTCTGTGCTCACCCCAGGGTTGCTGCACTCTTGAACTGCTCTGTGACTCCAGCTGGGCTTTCATGCAGCCTCTGCCAGTGAAATTCTGATTTAGCTGGAGCTCACCTGTCATTCCACCACTGCCCTCAGAGGAGTTGCCCTCAGGCTTCTGTTTAACTCTGTTTGACTACAGCATTCTGATCTCAAAAGGTTTTTCTCTTCAGCCTCCTTAAAAACTTGCTAAATTTCAGTGAAACCACTTGGGAACCCATGTCAGAGAAGAGTGAAATTGTGGAAAGCTGTGCTTAATTCTGTAGGAGAGCAGCAAGTGTAATTTTCACCTTGGTGATTATTATTGATCCATTTTCTATCCCAGAAATAAATGGAAGGAAACATAAAAAGGTGAGGGAACATTCAGTGGGGCTTGAGGAATTAATGTAAGTAATGAAAAGAAAAGGCTAAAGACAGCAGAAAACCACTAAATTTCCAGACACCAGGAATAATTCCTCCCCAAAGGATGAAGTTTTGCTTTTCTCCAGAAATTAAGGAGCAAACACGGGGTTGCTCTGCTCCTCCTTCTCCTTCTAGTTCACCATAATACAAATCTTCCCAGGGAAAAGGCTCTGCAAGGAACCAGAAAGGGCCAGGAAGTGTCATGAGGCTTCTCCTATTCATCTTTCTGGGAGGAAAGGGCACCTTTTTCCAAACTTGGAGCTAGACTGGTAAAAGAAGATGATGATGATGATGATGAGAATCAGTTGTACCAGGAATCATTTGAAAACAGGCTCAGAAGTGTTATGTGGACTCAGTTCCTTCAGGTAAGCCCCTGGAAAAACAGACATGGGAGAAAGTGGGAAGGAAGGAGAGTTAGTCCAGAAATTGATGTGAGTCTTGTGTTTGATTTAAGTGGAAAAATTTCATGTTGAGAATGAAGTAAATAAACCAAAGTCTTTGCAGCAGCTCCTCACACATCTGGTGCCTTAATGTAAGCATGTTGATATTTCCTGTCACCCCTCCTGTCAGCAAAGCTCAGAAGATCCATGGAGCTGCAATCCTTCTCTTGGCAAAACTTGGAGCTGGAATAGCTTTTGGTTGGAAATCCAGGAGGGAGAGCTGCAGAATTCCCTGTCCCAGCAGTGAGCTGGGAATAATGTCACCCTTAAAGCCTTTCATGGTTCTAATCCTGAGACAAAGCAGGTCCTGCTTAACATGCACTGGGCTGCAAAGAAATGAACTTGCCAGAGATAAGCAGAGTGTCTCAGGAGCCATTGGAGCTCCAAGGGAAATGCCAACCCTCTTAGGAGGCTTGGTGCTCTTAAGCCAATTAAAAATCATTTTAGGATTGGCAGCAGAATGATGTCAGAGCAGGAAGCAGAAATCCATGAGAAATTACAGGAGAAGTGTGTGGCAAGTGATGATCTATAAACCTGTGTGGTTCCAGCTTCCCAGAGAAGGGTTGGGTAGAAAGGTGCTTTTATTTTTTAAAGGCCTGAATGCTGGACAGCTGGTGGTGTTTGGAATTCTAAAGGAGGTTGCTGTAATTCTGCATCTGTCCAGCTGTTGCATCATGAGAATGCAAAGGTTATAACACATTGAATTCCCAGGGAGCAGGAAACAGAGAACTTCTCCATCTTCTGCCTAATGCCTAGGAAAGGAAAGCCAGTGAGGAAGTCTTGAACAGGATCCTCTTGAAACCTTAATTTTCAACATAACAGCAACTTTGCTTGATAGGTATCCTTCATATCAAATTGTATTACTCCAACATGATTGGATATTTCCAGTTGTACAGGATGTTGGGTTTGCCCCAAATGTACAGAAGAGCCCAACTGCATTTTGCTTTTTGCTTGGGTGATTTGATCCCTTCACCCTCTTCAAAGCCACCAGAAGGAGCAGGAAACTGGATAGAGCTGGCATGGAAGACAGACCTGGACCACACTTGGTTGTTTTTAGTCACTCTCTTGAGGGATTAAATGGCTCAGGCAATGCCCCAAACCCTCACAATCTGCTTGTCTCCCTCCCCAAAATGCTGGTTCCCTTTCCCTTCCCAGGACAGCAGGGTTAGCACTACTTGGCAGAGGAGGTTGCAGCATTCCTGAAAAACTTGCTGTTCCCTGAAATCCCTGAGAGACTTCCCAGAGCTCTGCTGGACAGCTCTGGAGTCCCTCAGCCTCACTGCCAGGGGTACAACCCCTCCTTTCAGCCTAGCTCTGCCTCAGAGGATCTGCAAGCTGGAGAAAGGCTTTTTCTAATAGATCTATGGACTGCCCAGGGAGAAAAGGAGTTGGAAGGTAAGGCAAGAAACATTTCCCTACTTCCCAGATGGTTTTTGTAGTCCTCAGGGGAATCACAGCTCCCAGTCAAGCAAAGAAGTCCTTTTATCACCTTCTGCAGCACCCCAAGGCAGTCAGAGATTCCCTCCATCTCAAAGCCCAGGCAGATAAGCAAGTGGAAAGATTTCCCATTTTTATGGCAAATGCCAAAAGGTCCTAAAACCTTGCTGAAAGGAAAGAAGGGAAAAGCACAAATGATGGACTTTTTCTGGGAATACACAGAGTACAGCACAGGATACTCAGAGGAGTAGTGAGAGACAGGAGGATACAAACTGCTGATCCCAGTGTCAAGGAAAATAACACCAGGCAACCATAGGAGAGTCAAACACCTTCTGCATTTCCCTGCCAGGAGTTCTGTGGATGGAAGTTAAAAACATTTGCAGGAACTGGATAAATACCACAAAGTTCTTCACTTTTAGAAGTTAAAATTGGCCCATAGTGCTATTGCATGTCTGGAAATATTTCTACCAAGCACATTCCTGAGAGTTACATGGTTTTTGTGAGGAGAAAAGCTTTTCATCTGCCACATAAATCAGATTTATATTAGGGCACGTGGGTACAGATTTCTTCAAACTATTGGTGCTTGGAATATTCTGTCTCAGGAAGGCCTCACTGAAATACTTTGTTTATTGTTTGCTTCAAATAACCCAAGTGGGATTTTATTTCTTTGTTTTAGCAAACCAGAATGAATGATTTGCACTGCCTCAATTTAGACACTTGGACTTGGTCTGGAAGGTAAGTTTGCCTTTGTAACACTTAAAGCTGAATTTAGAAGATGGAAACATATTGTTAAATAGTTCCAGAGCTATTCCTGCAGCTTTTCCTAGAGGACAATGAGGGTTTGGGGACTTGCAGCAGCTGCTGGATTGTGATTTCAGTGGAATTGAATCTGATAGTGGTTACTAAACTTCTCCTGCTTTGCAGCAGAGCATTGGTGGTGCTGTTTAAAGCACAGCATGGAGTGATTTAACACCCTCATTTTCAGGCTGGGTACATTTATCCATATGGAATTCCAGGTTTTAGGGCTTTGTGAATGCTGGGTTTACTGTCTGTGGTTGGGCTAATTGCAGCACAAATTGGGAAGAGACCATAAAAGACTATGAAATCCTAAAAAATGAAGATTTTTCCAAAATTCAAATTATTTCTATATTGTGATCCAAGAATAGCTCATAACACTTATCCATGATCTAGTATAGTATATATAAAAATATTTATATATTTATATATTGGATCACTGTAAATTTAGGAATCTTCTGCTCAGCTGTTGCAGCACCTCTGCAGAGTTTTTGAGAGACTGAAAAAAGAGATTTAAGACAAAAAAAAGAAAAAATGTAAGATATTTGGGGAAAAAAAGAAGTTTTCACACAGTCTGCTGCTGTTGGCACCTCACAGGACATAAAGTGTTCATATTTATTTATTCATTATTTATTTAATCTCCTAATCACAAAAGGAGCCAATAATTATTTATTAATAAATAGTGATTTTATTTACTAACCAGTC
This sequence comes from Oenanthe melanoleuca, assembly GCF_029582105.1. Classification (NCBI taxonomy): domain Eukaryota; kingdom Metazoa; phylum Chordata; class Aves; order Passeriformes; family Muscicapidae; genus Oenanthe; species Oenanthe melanoleuca. The sequence goes on along the minus strand of NW_026612858.1, from coordinate 8,375 downwards.
AAGTCTTTTTTTCTTACTCAACTCTACACAGTTTTCTTAAGGAATTGCATCATAGGAACCTGCTAACCCAGGATTATCATCCAGCAGGAGATTGCAAAATTCATTTCAGCAGAAGTTGCTTTCCCTACCTTCAGCTCTACTAAATTGTCATTCAATATTTGGTTATTTCTGGTTCTGGGATCATTTCTTGTGCATGAAAATTGATATTTTATCAGTTATCAGTATCTGTTTGATTTTTTTTTTTTTTAACAATCAAAGCCCCTTAGCCAATTTTAGAAGCCTCTTTTCTTCACTTGGATTCAAATAAATATTGCAGCTTGGCCTTAACTTGAGTGCCAAGTTTAGCAGGGCACTTTTGCAATCCCTGTTTAATAATCTCTGATAAACTGTTTTTTTTGGATATCAGGATCTTTACTGTTCACATTCTCATTCAAACCCAACTAAAATAAAATCAATTTCAATGCAGCTCAGCTGAAACAGATTCCAACTCTATATTTTTTAACATGAGATTTTATCAATAACAAACCTCCATCTGTTTTGTACTTAGGAAATCCCCTCTTTACTAATATTTATTTCAAAATCTGGATGAGCTCCATGTTGAATAGTTGGTAGCTTTTGGATCAGAGGTAAAGCCACAATCCTTGTGTCATTTAAAATCATTTTCCTTGCAGTGGAGAGCCTGTAGCCCCTCAGGACTGATCCAGTTTTATCTCACCTCACTGTTTCCCTTCATGTACATGGCATTTATTTGGCTATTTATTCTGGTTTTTCACTGGGAAAATACCCAAGGTGGTTCTAGAACAAACAGAAAAGTTCTGCCAGATTAATTGTCAGCATTGTTGGAAAATTTGGGTTTTTCTTTTTTCACCCAGGATTAATATCAGTGGAGAGAAGCCCAGAGATCGTTCCTGGCACACTCTGACCCCCATAGGGGATGACAGACTTTTCCTCTTTGGTGGCCTAAGCTCTGATAATGTTCCTTTGAGTAAGTAATTGAGAGCAACCTAATTAATTATAATTCTATTGTGCATTTCAGGTCATACAAACAGGGTGTGGGATAGTTCATAGGAGCTGTTTTTGTAGAAAAGGCAGCTTGTTCCCATGAAAAAACCTGAAATTAGCCAAAATTATATTAAGATAAATATAATTTCACAGATAAATCCACTGGGAGGAGATGATTTTCTTGATTTACCAAAAGAAGGGAATTTGGTTTGTTTTAATTCCAGATTTCAGTGCAGTGAGGGTTCTGGGACAACATTAAATTACAAAGGGTGGAAAGATGCAGCTTTGTGAAGAGCTGATGTTACTGTTATCTAAATAAACATACTCTTAGAGTTGTTTGTGTGAATAAAAAAATAATTTTTTGTCCCAAAAACCCCATTAATGAGTGTTCTCACATTGCAGGTGATGGTTGGATCCACAGCATTGCAACAAATGGATGGAAGCAGCTCACCCATCTGCCCAAGAGCAGGCCCAGGTAGAGAAATATAAATCATGTGTGCTGAAATGGAATCATTTTTCAAAATGAACCCATTTTTAAAGAATATTTTAGAATATTAATGCAGTGTGGTTGAATAGTCTGCCTTAACACCTTTTTTGCCTTCGTATCTCATTTTTAATTTGTGTATTTGATGCTTTTTTGCCTGAAAAGATGTTTTTTGTGGTGAAGGATCTGGGTTTCCAACTGACCTGGTGCTCTGTAGCCAAATTATTGTTATTAAACAAAACCATAAAAATTGGAGGAATTTGCCAAGGAGAATAATAAAAGCTCATTAATATTTACACATTATTAGAAACAGGGGAGGAGAGAACCATGCAAAAATTGATGCCTCTTTCAGGGTTCAAAAGCAAAATTGAGTGTTAACCCAGTGTTTGAAGCATTATCTGTGTTTCTAAATTAAAAACTGTTGAACTGATTTGCTCTAGATAGTAAATATTCAGATTTTCATTGAATTCATTCCCTGCATTCACCCAGGAACTCCCAACACAATTTTATATCATTTTTTCTGATACAAAAATCAGTCCAGTTCTGCTCTGCTCCCTGCCTTGTTACTGAAATATCTTTACCTTTATTTTTTTCCTGTTTTATCCTATTCTGGGCTGTCTTTTAAAAACAACAGCCACAGCTTAAACCAACTTTTCTGCCTTCTTACCCTTCAAACTCTTTCAAATAAACTCAGACCTCAGCCTCACCAAAGGTTTTCATTTTATGATCAGTGATATTTTTATGATCTTTAAGGACTGAGGAGTCTTTAAACACAGCACAGCAGGAGCAGCCAGGGGTCTGTGCTCAGTTCTTGAGTCTCCCAAAGCTTCCCCATGGTGGGATTTTTCCTGGGATGTTTTGGGGAGCAGCAGCTCAGTTGGAATAATCTCTGCTCTGTGAGATCAGGGATTCCTGAGCCCCAGTGGTTCCCAGGCACTTCCAGGGGATTTTGGGATTTGGGTTGTAGGGCTGAGGACCTTTCCTGGACCTAAATCTTTACAGAACTAAAGGACCTCAACCTTCCTTCAGCCAAACCCCAAAATCTCATTGACTTTTTTAGGAATTCTCAGAATCTTAGGGTTGGAAGGGACCTCTGGAGATCTCCAGTCCAACCCCTTGCCAAGGCAGGGTCACCTGGAGCAGGTAACACAGGGATATGGCCAGAGGGGTTTGGGATGGCTCCTGGAAAAAAGGATGGATAACAGGAGCCACACCAAAAGCCTGTCCATACATTGAACTGGTTACCTGTCAAGTATTTGTACCAGAAGTTTATTTTCTGCAGGATCTCTGCAGCTGGAAAAGCTTTGAATTAGTTCAGTTACTCTTAAAACTTAAAATGCAGAGCAGTAAAATGTCTGTGTACTTTTTTTATATATTCCTCTTATTTTGTAATAAAATTAATGAGTGTCTTTTCCTGATGCTGCAACTGTTTCCCTCCCTAAATTCTGTAGAGAATAATTTCCTTCACCCTCCAGTTTCTAAAAAAATGCCTTCTCAGGTGATCTTGAATTGGTAGAAGACACTGTTCTTCTCTCTGTCCATCACTTTTACTTCAGCCAACGTTTTGCATGCTGGGTTTAAATAGAGAAGAAACTGTTTAACCCCTGGATTCCCAATGTTTTCATTCCCATGTAATGCTGTTGCTGTAGCTGCAAGAGCCCTGTGTGATTTCAATAACGTGCTTTGTTAGAATGTTTAGGTGATAAGTTAGAGCAGCCCATGGGAGGACACAAACTCTCAGGCAGTAGGAAAAGCCTCAGGTTGCAAGCTAGGATGTCAGCAGAGCCCAGGCAGGAAAGGCTTCCCCGTGTTCTCCGTGACCAAGCCCAGAGTTCCCCTAAGGCAGAGCAGGCACAGACAGATCTGTCCACAGGTATGAGGAAGGGAAAAGGTGAGGAACCTCCTAAGGACTGATGTCAAGGGACAAAGAAAGTGGGGACGTTGATTTTTGTGCATGAAACTTCAGTGGTGCATTTGATTTCGGTTCTAAAGTCCATCAGCAGTGGTGGCAGACCAGAAAAATCTGATCATGAAGAATAAACCCCATGAGGGGGTGGCTGCTGAAGGGGCAGAATCTTTCTGAAAGATTATAAAGTCAGGATTTGCTTTTTTGGGGTCTTGGATGTAAGTTATGACTCCCAGCAAGTGATCCCAGGACTCTGTGGGGGAAGGGTAAGACTGGAACAGGATAACTGGAAATCCAAGTGCTCAGGGGTCTGTGTCACACTGAGAGCCCCCCAGGCTGACAGCCATTGGAAAATGGTCCTTCTGAACCAAAGAAAGTGGAAAATGGCAAAAGATAAAGCTTGGTTTGTAGAGTTGCCTAAAAATTTTCCACTGTGGTGATAAATAAGACGAAGTTTATATGCCCAGAGTAAGAAAAGTCAAATAATGACAAAATATGTTGGTGTGTATTAAAATAACTGTCATGAGGTGGGGAGTAACATTGCTCTCTTATTTTATATTATTAAACAAACAAGAAATAGATTTTAAAGTGTAATTTTTTACCTGTGAAATAATGGCTTTGTCTTGCTGATAACACACCAGTCCTTTTTCTTGGGCACTCATTGCATTGTGTTTCTGGTTTGATTTGCAGGTTGTGGCACACAGCCTGCCTTGGGCAGGAGGGAGAAGTGATGGTGTTTGGGGGCAGCAAGGATGATTTGCTTTATATGGACACGGTCAGTAAACTGAACAGTAAATCCCATCACTGGGATAATTATAATTGATGCAAAATCGTGGAATGGTTTGAGTTGGGAGGGACCTTAAAGTCCATTTAATCCACCCCCTGCCACTGTCATCCAGCCTGGCCTTGGACACTTCCACAGGTGGGGAGCCCAAAACCTCTGAGCAAATCAATTAATAAATATATTTATATACAGGATTTTAATTGGAGAAAAAACAAAAACAAAAACAAAAACAAAACAAAAACAAAACAAAACAAAAAAAAAAAAAAAAAAAAAAAAACAACCAAAAAAAAAACCAAAAAAAAACAAAAAAAAAACAAAAAAAAACCAAAAACAAACCAGATTGAGTTTGGCTCAAACAATTTGCTCAGATTGGTAACTGAAACTATTACAAATTATATATCACTGAGGAAATGATTGTAAATTAATTATAATTTACACACCACTGATTCCACTGAGGAATCCCCACCTGATTCTTGACCAACAGAATAAAAAGGAATTTGTTACTCAGATTCCTTATAAATAGTTGCTCAAGTTTAATATTTCTAAATCATGCATGTGGTAACAAGTGTGACATTAATGGAGAAAACTGCTGAGGTAGAGAAGTTGTTTGCCATTGTAATGGTTCTTTTTTTTCTCTTGATCAGGGTCACTGCAGTGACTTGTTGATATTTCAGACTCAGCCCTATTCCCTGCTCAGGTGAGTCAGAGTTACAGAATCCCTGAGTGATTGAGGCTGGGAGGGACCTTAAATCCCATCCAGGGGCAGGGACACCTCCCACTGTGCCAGGTGTTGTTTTAGCCACAACAGAAATGTGTTAGAATGTTAGAAATGTGAACATTCAGAAATGTTTCAGCCATTTCCTGCAGGAATTGGGTGAAATACCCAATTACCTCCTCAGGAAATACTTGAACCCTTCAGTGTGTGATGCTGCACAGCAGGTTAATCACTGGTGCTGTGCATGTGCACCCACAACACCTGTAATTAACACCTGTAATTAATGCCCATCACCAGCTTTTATTAGGTGTCATTTGTTAAAATATAAACCATTTCCTTCAATTTTTTTTTTCTATCTCCCTTCCTCAGGCTGTGTCTTGACTGCATTGGGAAGAACGCAGCTCTCTTGGAGAACCAAATCCCCTGCTTGCCATCCAAACTTCTGCAGGAAGTGCTGAAAAAAATCACTTTTTGGGCTGCCATGACCCACAGGCAGGAGAGGAAAGCTGAGACTGAGAGACAAAACCAGCTCCACTCCACATGAAGCAGGGCAGGGAGCTGGGACACCTCAGAGTGGTTTGTTCATGAACTTTGCTGCTGTTCCACTGCAGCTCTGTGTTTCTGAGTGAAGTTTGACAACAAATCCTTTTTATGGGAATCTCTCGTTTCCTCCTTATGGAAAACTGATACAACTTCATTTCTAGATAATTGTTCACCTCTGCTGTCGTGGTTTTGACCACACAGCCCTCACCACTTTTTGGTTTTTTTTGAAAGGGAGTCATTTCAGCTGGATAAAATATGGTTTAAGTCTAAAAATCCTCCTGGGCCTTACCCCACCAGCCTTTCCAAAAAGAAAATTCAGCTTGGTGTCCTGGGGACATTCACACTTTGTCAGTCTTAAAGGTAACAAATTTACCACCACCACCACCAAATGTTTACTTCACCAGTCTGACCAAAATCCAACCCTGGAGCCCCACACCTCGCTCTCCAAGTAGGAAAATCCATCAGGGAATTGTGGAATTTGGAAGAAAAAGCTGCAACAAGCAACATCACCTGGTCTCTATAGGAAAACTTGAGTTCATCACCTGGTTTTACTGTTTCTGTCATCAGGAAATCCTTTTGGAAATAAGTTGTATATTGTATTTTGGATGTGCAAAGTTTATATTTCATTCTTGTTAAAAAAACCAACAACAAAGTTGCTTATTTATTGTTTAAAAATGTAGTTCTGGTTATTTTTCTGTTTCAAATATTTTGTTAACAGGAGCACAGTCATTAAAATTTTATAGAGAGTTGAATCAAGAGGCATTTGGACACATTTTTGATGGTTTTAAAATCTGTAAAAATTAATTATTTGGGGAAAAAGAGGTATGAGGGGAGCAAAGGAAGTTTTGAGGTTATTTTAACAGCCTAATTTTATGTGCTGAACTCCCTCCCCTCTTCATTTGGGGAGTTCAGATGCCCCCCTTGAGCATCAAGGTTTAATTTTGTTGGGTTCAGGTGCCCCCATTGTGAATTTGTGAGGTTCAAGTGCCCCTGAGGTTAATTTTGGGGTGGTTCTGATGGCTCCAAGGTAAACCTGGGGTTGTTCAGGTGCCCTCATGGTTAATTTGGGGAGGTTCAGGTGCCCCCAGTGTGAATTTGGGGGGGTTCAAGGGTTGATCAGGAATTCCCAATGTTAATTTTGGGGTGGCTCAAGTGCCTCAAATGTGAATTTGGGGGCTTCAGGTGCCCTCATGGTTATTTTTGCAACCAGTGTTGATTTGAGGAGGTTCCAATGTCCCCAGGGTAAATTTGGGGTGGGGCAGGAGCCCGCAGTGTTAATTGTGGGGTGCCCAGATGCCCTCAGTGTTAATTCTGGGGTGGTTCAGGTACCCCAGTGTTAATTTTGGGGTGCCTGGGTGCCCTCAGGCTGATTTTCGGGGCGGTTCATGTGCCCTGAGGTTGATTTTTGGGGTGCCCGGGTGCCCTCACTATGATTTTAGGCGCGGTTCGGGTGCCCTCAGGGTGATTTTTGGGATGGTTAAGGTCCCCTCAGGGTGATTTTTCTCGGCGGTTCATGTCCCCTCAGGATGATATTTGGGGTGTCGGGGTACTCTCAGAGTGACTTTCGGCGCGGTTCGGGTGCCCTCAGAGTGATATTTGGGGTGCCCAGGTGCGCTCAGGATGATTTTCAGGGCGACTTGAGTCCCCTCAGGGCGATTTTTGGGGCGGTTCAGGCCCCCTCAGGATGATATTTGGGGTTTCCGGGTCCCCTCAGGGTGATTTTTCTCGGCGGTTCATGTCCCCTCAGGATGATATTTGGGGTGTCCGGGTCCCCTCAGGGTGATTTTCGGGGCGGTTCGGGTCCCCTCAGGGTAATTTTCGGGACGGTTCAGGTCCCCTCAGAGTGATATTTGGGGTGCCCAGATGCGCTCAGGATGATTTTCGGGGCGGCTTGAGTCCCCTCAGGGTGATTTTTGGGGCGGTTCAGGCCCCCTCAGGATGATATTTGGGGTTTCCGGCTCCCCTCAGGGTGATTTTCGGCGCACCCGGCTCCCCTCACGGGCTGCCCGCGCCTGCGCGCTGCGGCCGGAAGCTGCCGCGGGCCCGGCGGATGTTGCGGCGCGGCCGCGGCTGAGGGAGGGACGGCGGAGCGGCGGCGGCGCCGGGGCCGCGGTAGGAGCGGGACGGGCCCGGAGGGTTCTGAGGGACGCGGGGCGGGCTCGGCTCGGGCCGGTAACGGTAACGCGATGTCGCGACAGTTGAGCGTGTCGTGAGGAGCCCGCCATGTCGCGACAGAAGGTTTAGTGAGGAGCTGCCGCCTGCTTGAGCGGTGTGTGAGGGAGGTGGGCACAGCGCGCTGGGCTGCGGGGAGCTGAGGGCGAAATGGCTGAAGGGACACGGCCCAGCGTGTCTGAGGGGTAAAATGAGTAATAGAATATTATACATACGTATTACATATAAATATTATATGTGTGTTATTTCTCCGAGGCGGTGAAAACACCGCTAGCTGGAAACAGGCAGGTTCCACGGCGCTGTGGGCAAGGCTCGCTAATCTAAATTAGAAATCGTAATTAAAGCTCACAGATAACCCCCCGAAGGTGCCGCAGCGTCTCCGTGGCGGGAGTGATTAAAATTAAACAGCAAAAATCCCTCAGGAGCGGTGTAGGGCAGTATCAGAGCCTCAATATCCAGCCCTGCAGTGCAGGCTGTGATTGTCCCACTAAGGTGCTTTTCCCTGGCTTTGGCTGCACAAATTTGGGCTGATTTGGCTTCCCTGAGCTTTGGATCTGTGTCTTGCCAGGACAGTCTGGGGTTTGACTTTCTGTGGGTTTGAGCGGGGCCATTGGTTCTGTGGAATTTTGTGTGGGGCAGGTGACATTGTCCTGCACTGAGCCCTGTGGGAAGGTTTGTGTGGGGGACACTGAAAAGCTCCAGGATTTGCTGCTATTGTAGGTAAAGCTGTCAAATTGATTCCCCTATTTATTGTTTTGGGGTTGTTTTT
>NW_026612857.1:0-27879 GCF_029582105.1 Oenanthe melanoleuca | reverse complement strand
TGCAAATCAGAGCTACTTAACATTAATCACATTTCACAGTGCAGGGGGCAGAAGTGATTACTCTTTAAGCTGCAGTTCAGTGGGTCCTTCTGGGTCCTGAATCCCAGGAAATCTCCATGTGCAGATCATCTGGAAAAGACAATCTGCACAGCAGTATTTCTAGCAGTTGTTACTTGTAAGACAAGCTGCCTTGACAGCATCTCCAAGGGAAACCTACTTTCCTTCTGAAGGCATCACAGCATTCATGGCTGCATGCAGACTCTGAGAATTTGCAGCCAGTGGCATACAAAAAGATTAAGGCACAGTTTCCAAGTCAGAGCTAGTAGAGACAGATGATGAAAGAGCAATCAATAAGCTCTTTTCACAGCCACTTCATCTCATATAAGGCAAAACAGTGGAAGAAAAAGCTGGTCCCTAGAGTAAGAGGCTCAGGTCCCAGCCTGGCCAGAAGCACCTGCAGATCACTGGCTGCTCCACCAGTGGTCACCACTGGAACACAGGGCATGGAGCATGAAGCCAGGCAGCCTCAGCACTTGGAAAAGATTATTAAAAGCCTATGTATGGCAAACAGAAGAGACCCTTCGGGATACTGGGCAAGGGTAGCTCATATCAGTTATCAAGAGGTTCTCAGAGAAGATGATTGTGTGACATGGAGATTTCATTGTGCAATATTAAAAATAAGAAATGTGTCCCTTAAAGCATTCCTCCAGAGCTCATAGTCAGGCCACACATAGCTGCACAGTGTCCCATCACTGTTCAAAGGCAGAAGATAAATAAAAAAAAAAAAAACTGATTTGGAAAAGCCAGCAGCAGCTCCCTCATCACTTCCAGAAGGAAGCAGGGGGATGGCTGGACAATATCTGTATCACAGTTGAGTAGTTCAGGCACCTAAGGCAATAGTCAGAGAAGCCAAATTTGTTTGCTACATCAGCTTAAACCATATCCCACAAAGCTCAGCAGCAGCAGGTAGAGAGGGGCTACTGAGAGATGGCTCAGACTTCATTATTAAAAGGGCTTTTCACTGCCCATCCTGTGCCCAGTTGTTGGCTCTGGCATCTCCTGGCCCCAGTGCTGGGAGGGAAGAACCCTTCTTTGCAGCTAGGTAATGAGGCTGTTTAGAGGCAGTGTTCCTGTTTCCCTGGAAAGAGCAGACAGTCACAGCACAGCAGAGCTTCTTGGCAGTATCAGGAAAACAATGGAAGGCTGTGACTGACCCATTTTCAACCAAATGGAAAACTCTGCTTTTGTTTCCCATTTTAGTTTCTCCCTTCAAGCCATCTCATAGCAACGGCTTTGCTCTGCTATTAGTAGTTTGTCCTTGTAAGGAAAAGCAAGAGCCCATTAATAAGCCAAATTTATCACTGGGGGAACTCTGCTGACCTAGTTACACTAGCCACATATTTGACACGTTATATTTGCCTTCCTCTGCTTCCTCCATAGTTAAAAGGAAAGCACCTTTCAACTTTAATCAGCACAGCAAGAAATACAAACAACAAGAGTAAGGGGAAAAAAAAAAAAGAACTAAAAAACTATGCTATTCTAGCATTCCACAACAGGTGACTCAAAGTGGAAGCACATGCATCTCCAGGGGAGACACAGCAGCAAGGAGTGCAGAGGTCAGCCCTAACCTGTGTGCGAGTAGGAGCTCTGGAGGGATGCCTGTTTACAGGGTGGCTCCAGGGATGTAAAGCCAGTCGGCGATGGCTGTGGGCAGGTGGGTCATGACCTGCAGCCTCACCCACCAGTAGGTCTCCATGGGGTTGTAGCGGTTCTTCGGGCACGGGGACGTCAGAGCTTCAGTGATGTCACTCAAGACCAGAGACATGTCCTTGAGGCCACTGTTGACGAAGGACTTCATCACGGCCACGTGGCGAGCGAAGTACTCGCTGCCGTAGTCCTGCCGCACCGTGTCGCTGGCCCCGCCCCACAGGGCCTCGGCCTGCCGGTCGATGCCCGCTGCCGTCAGGATGCCGGTGGCTGCCACAAAGTTACTGGGCTCGATGAGGATGACGCGGACCCCCCAGCGGTACATCTCCTGCCTCAGGCAGTCGGAGAAAGCTGCCACCCCAAACTTGGAAACACAGTAACAGGAGCGAGATGGACTCGCCATGCGTCCCAACATGCTTGTGATATTCACCACTCGGCCTAGAGAGAAAAGATCAGGGAGAGAGGATGGGCTGCAGAAGGAGCAGCCAGAACATCCCCAGTAAAAGGGTACTTAGTTGGATGGTGCTGAATCTGGAATACACATCCCGGTCATGGAGCTTTTCTCTCCTGCCTCAAGCAAGGCTAATCTCTGTTCTGACCTCCTCCAGGGATGGTACATATGCCTCTGCATCAAAGAATTTACAAAGCATACAAGACATTTCTCTCATGATTTCCAAGCAGGGAAGTACCCTGATCTTCTGAGACTGCTAGCTGTGTGTTCTCAGGAGTGTGTCCCACCCATGTGTCTTCTTGCTAGAGAAGGGCTCAAGCTCCCAGCCTGGAGTGCCACAAGCTGCAAAGCTCACAACTCTGTGTGATGCCACACAAGCATCTGGTTCCTTCTGTAAGCTCAACAGCTCATCTGCCTAACACACCTGTTAGACCCGAGCTGGATGGCAGAGAATGAGTGGAGATTTCCGTGTACCTGCAGCATGAGCAGCACAACCCACTCACCCAGCTGGTCAGCCACAAGTCTCTACAGTGGCCATTCCTGGGACAAACAAGAGGAGACTTGATGGGCTGCTGTCCATGAGACAGTGGAGAGCAATTGTTCTAATTCCTACCAACAGCCTGTGTCAGCCCTCAAGGCACTGCCAGCAGTGACAGCAGTGGTCACTCCTCTGTGCGTGTCTCAGCCTTTATCCAAGACAAAACATGCACACTATGGTTTCAGATACACTTACAAATAAGCCCCTGAAATTCCACCAGCTATTTTTATGGAGACAATTTTCACAGCCATGGAGCATGACACCATTCTGCAGGTCGAAATTTCAGCTGAGAAACAAGTGGGCAGCTCTGCTGTCTCATACCAGACCTAACTGTAACTTACAGGGACTGTGAGAACCACCTCCTAACCTGATGGGTAAGATACTTTTTGTAGTGAGATGGAGCTTGTTTAGTGGTTAATTGCTGCCTGGGAATGGCATCTGAGCAATCTTCTTAATATAGACCCCGTTTGTCCTCACAGAACACACACCTGTACCATCATTCCCACACATGATAAAGAAAGAAGCTCTTCAGAGTTCTGCTCATACATATCTTTTTTCAATACAAAACAAAGAGTTTTGATAATACCATTGTTTTGTAAGGTATCTGAAATGGCTGTTATTGACTCTTATTTATTCTGTCACTACCTGAAGTCACCTGTGAATGGAATAACATGAAGGGAGAAGATTCAGTTATCCAAACATGACCTCTCTGTGGACTCTGGATTATCTTGTGTGTGTGATATCTGCCAACACTGCACAAAGGTCTCTGATATCTTGGATGTTGAAGATAGCATCTGCTACATCTGTGTAGGTGCCCGGCCTGCCCCAAGAATAGCCTCTACTACCAAATGCTTACATGATAGCCTCAGAAATCCTCCTTGGACCGCACAGGTGTTCCCCAAGTACCACCTAGATTCCTAGTAACATCTTTTTGCTGTGCTACAAAAGTTCTGAGCCTTACCACACTGCCCAGCATGTACCTTTAGCTCTGCGAATGAGGGGCAGGAAAGCCTTTGTCACCCTCACAGTGCCCCATAGGTTGACTTCTGCCACCTTCTTGTAGTTGTCTAAACTTGCAAATTCCACCTCTCCGAAGGTCGAGATGCCAGCGTTGTTCACTATGCCCCACAGACCTGCCAACAAACACACGATTAAAGAGTAGGGCAAGGAAAAGTGTCACAGAGAAAACACTTTCCTTGTTGTTCACAGTAACCTAAAACCTTAACAAAGAACTAGGCACTTCAGTAGAAATAAGTTGTAGAGAAAAACCCAGCAAGGAAATGGAGTCTTCCTATACAATGGGCTTATTTGGAACATCAAGAAAAGTGATGGGGGCATACAAGTATTGCCTCCCGAATATTTCCTGAACAGTTAAATGCTCTTCTGGGGCTTTATAAGGCTGCATCTGGCTGACTCTCTTTCAAGCCTCTTCTTGAGCCCATGTTTGCCTCCACTCAGTGACTTTATAATGAATTTTGCAATTTGGAGGGGGCTGGACTTTCCCCTACAATTAGTAGATAAAAAAGGAAAGAAAACAGGTATTTTGGATTTCTTAATACCCTTCACAACTCTGGCTTGCTGTTTTGGAGAGTGCATGGTATTGATCTGTACATTCATGGCCTGGTTAACAGCTGCTGTGTTTTAGTCCAAGTATTTGCTTTTCCTCAATCCCAACTTTATCAGGAGTTAGAAAACTTACTCTACTAGAATTTAAAAATTAACATCTTTTGTGCATGCAGTCAAAATTAAATTGACTGCACTTGCCAAGAGCTTCTGTGATGAACCCTTTGCATGTCAGGATTTAGCAAGTCAGCAAGGACTTGACCCTTCAAAATGATTACTGCAGGACTCCCAGTGAAAAACGTTTGTAGGGCTGAATCCATACTTCATCAATTTATTAAAGCATGGGACTATGCAGCCATGAGTAACAAACAGAGGAGCTGGAGGAGGACAACACAGCTGCACCTCATTAGATGTCCTGCCATACACCATGGTTATTTTTCACTGTGTTGGAGTCGGGGCTGGACTGTGAGGGCTGCATTGGACTCAGCTGAAGTTGGGGCCCCTTTCCACTCCAGGACCTTCCTTTTACCAAGAACTAACACAGGGCTAAGAAGGAGTCTTCATGTCCAAGGAGCTCCAACATTGCTATCAAAAGCACCAATGTCGTGCCACCCTGTTGATAATAGTTATCAAGCTCTCTCTCAGAAATTTTTGGGCTATTTGCCCTGCCTCTGCTCCATAGCTTCCCTACTCTCATGTATGAAAGTGTTTTAACTTCCACTGTGTATTGATTCAGTCAGATAGTAACCCTGTATTTTACCAAACATAGTCCTATAAGCAAATTGCAATATTCTGCCAATGTGCAATGGAATTTATCCTCCTTTGGGACTTAAAAACACTAACATGCCCTTGGCAGACTGACTCTGTGCTCTCACATGGGCCCCGGTAACCCTGCCCCATTCCCAGCTAAGGTCACTCTCCCTGAAGTTTGTTGACCTGCTGTGTACAGCAGCCTGTCCCTGCTTCACTCACTGAAGCTCCCAGTTTTAGTGAGTCATGACAACTGAAAATCACACTGATCTGCATTCAGCACAGCATCTCAGCCTGAATGGGTTCCTCTGCTGCTGCAAAGCAAGATCTAACTGCTAGCAGGAGGACCATGGAAACAGGGCACGTGATGGAGTAATTTCACTACTAACAAAAAAGATGCTGAGAAAATTTGGCAGGGATTTACCAAAGACATAAACTATCGGTCACAAACTGACCTCTGTAGAGTATTCCTTACAAATTCCTGTAAATTTCTGTACATCAATTTCCCATTTCCTGGGTTGTCATGTTAGTTCTCATGAACGTCCCTGAATCATTATTTACAATAGTTTGTTGTTGGAATTCCATTGCTCACGGATCAGGGCATGTTACAAACAGAACAAAGTGCTGAGGGGAGCCCAGTCACAGGGCTGTTTGCTGGACAGCAGTGTGTTTATTGAGCAAAGCCTTATCACTATTACGTCTCCAGAGTCAACAATACAGTGGGAACTGCATGAGACCAAAAACAAACGGGCATTCCTACCAAAAGAGTTCAGCCTTCTGTACACAGCAGAGGTATAAAGAACTGTACAGTCCAAAAACTCTTCTGCACTAGCTCCTCTGGGGCCACATTCAGTGTGCAACCGCACCTCTGTGCAAGGCACCTTGGTCTCAACAACCTTTATATTCTATTTATTGAGCACTATTTATTGAGAAGCCTCAAACCTCAGTCACACCAATGGGCCTAAAAAGAAGCCTTTGTTGCTTTGCAAACCGTGCTGAGGCAAACAGCTACAGGAGGAACCAGTCTAACTTGCTGATCAGGGATGCAAGACTTCTCTGTCCTGCTACACACACAGTTTTGCAAACACTGCTGCATTTATAGAAGCAATAGAGCTGCTCCCTTCCAAGCTTTCACTCAGTGGAAAAAGGCTTTGTGCTATCACTGCTGTTGCTGGTGAAAAGCTTAAGAAAAGCTTAAGAAGCTGTGAAAAGTATGACGAGGACTGGGTGATTGTGTAGGAAGAAAAATCATGCAGAGAGAACATGTGTGGGATCAGAGCTTGTACATTACTCAGTTACATTTCATATGCTTGTTTTAGAAGGAAAGGTGTGCTCACCTAATTTGCATGAAGATTAGAGCTGTTGTTATTTACTAGCTTAATACTTGCTGTGAACAAAACTAGGGCCGTGGCAGACTCATCTAAGATTCAAGATGAGCAACCACCTTCAAGTCACAACCCTGAAGTCGAAGCCACAGATGTCAAACTTCAGTTCACCCTCAGCCTGTGCCTACAGCTGCTGGCCAGCTTGCTACTGGCATAGAGGCTGTAGAAAAGCCTACGCAAGGCAAGAAGTCTCACCTCATCACATGGGAAGAGGTCAGGTGGTGTCACATCAGGCTCTGACTGTAAACTCACATACCACTGTGAATGCACTTCCAAGAAGGAAAGATGGGACTCTTATTTCCCTTGACTTGCTTTTGGGGTCCATGAGTTGGACTCATGCTTAAGGTGATGTGGATTAAGGTCATCTGTGCCAAACGTACCTGGATTCCACTTCACATCACCTCTGGGATGTTGCATGGCAACATGGAAAACACGGATTAATCTGACTGAAGATTAATCCAGGTTTGGGGGCAGTTCAAATCTGTGCTCCAGCTCAGCACTCAGTTTTACCCACACAGCAGAGGGAACAGCAGCAGTAAGCAGCCAGGGCCCATCATCTCTTCATTAGCAGGATCACTTGCAAGGTCTGCATGAGCTAGGAGCACGTGTGGCAGGAGTGCATGGAAGGGATCAAGCTCTGGCCGTTCTATGCCCTTCGCAGACATTCAAGGACAAAGACACAGATACTTGTGGGCTTGCTGCCACTCATTGCTTTTTATGGGATGTAGAGTTAAAGGCTAATCCTCCAGCCAGTCTTGGTCTCTTTCCATGTGGCGGCCACATTAATAGCAAGACAATTGTCCTCACTGACCCGGGCAGAGCACGGCCTGACTGCCAGCCACACACTGTCACAGGCCTTCAGGCTTGTTAACCTTATTTTGGTGGTGCACAGACAGAAAGACCTGGTCAATGCATGGCCTGCTCTGTAGAAAGGATCTCTACATACCTTCCTCTGGCTCCCTCAGGGTCCTCTTCACAAAATCCACAGCCTGAGCCACCTCCTGGTCACTGCACACATCCATCTGTAGCACTTTCATCCGGTCTGACTTCATGTTCCTCAGCTCCCTTGCTCCATCTCCATTCTCATCCTGTTCAGCAGAACAGAAAGGTGTCCCACTAAGATGGACCAAGAAATGCAGCTTGGGGCCAGGCATGTTCACATGGACAGGAAATAGAAGCTACTGACATTGCACACACAGGAGTAAACGGTGCACAAAATGCACAAACTAGCATGACATCCTCCTGTTCTCTCCAGCACCACTTCCAGAACTGCATCATGGATCCAGTGCCCTGAAGCACCACAAAGTCCACACCACAAAGTCCACCCTGCTCTCAGCTCCTCATGATGAGTTTCACATGCTTTACAGGCTGAAATACTGAGCCAGCTGGAGAGAACCATGGGTGACTCTCTACTGCCTCAGTCTCTGTGCTCTAAAGGTAACATAACTTGTACAGAAATTGGAGTCAGATGGTCAGGAATACATGCTCAGTGGAGATCTGCTACACAATGGCACAATTACAGACATGAAGCATGAAAGGAGATTCTGGCTAAGAAAGAATTTTATTTTTTTTTTTCACTCTATATGGAATAAGAACTTCATGGCTTTGCTTTCCTTTCCACCCTTTTCCTTTTTTTCCTTCCCATCCCAATGCAATCATTAGAGATTCTGTTACTATGGGGTTTTTTTTGTTTAGTAAAATGTAAACACAGTAAAAATTCCAAATTTTACCTGCTCATTTCCAGGCAAGATTCCTGCCTAAGCCTTACAGCCTTGCTCAGGTGGTAAATAACAAATAAAAGTGAAAAGAGCACAGATTGCCCACACAGTTCCACAGCAGGCTTGAGATTTAATTCACAAAACTATTCCCTGAATCACAAGCTCCCTCATTAGGGAGGAAGAAGTTATGAATTGGTGAGTCACCATGCCTGGCTGCCACTCTTCCTTTATCACTTGACACCAACTCCCACAGCACAAGGGCAAGCAAGGTGAGCAACCCACCCACAGTCACCTGCTCAGCAGCCTCTGCAGCCAGGCAGATATAAAAAACATGTAACTGCTTAGTTTTTTACAAATATCTCAGGCTATTTAATTTATGTAGTATACAACATGTCATCTCCACCTTCAGTCCAGTGAACAATGACACATGATGAAGGAAAAGAGCTGAAATGTCCATCACAAACATTAGCAAAACAGGGCAGTTATCTTAAAAATCAATATGTAGTTGAACTGGCACTATGACAGTAGTAGGAATGAGTTCTTGGCTCCACGGCTGCATGTCATTTCACAACTGACTTACTTCCCAGTACAACAAGAACAGCAAACAAAGTTTGAAGCTTTTCTAATGCACATCAAATGTGGTGATGGGCTGTGCTGGCCCTCTTATCCAGCCATGAAAACAATCTCAAAGTGGTGTTACAAGTAATCAACAACATGGTCACCAAAATATTATATTCCATTTGAAAAAGATGAGGGTTGCATGATGCTTCACTATTTCTGAAAGATGCTCCTGCATCTCACCAAGTTATATAAAGCAAATTTCCACTGATTAGTGAATAAAGAGGAGCTAATTCAACTTGTAAAGAGAGAGACTTATTCTATCTATGTAAAAGCAAAACTATAACTATATCTGCATGCAAGTGCCAATTGTCATTTGAGCACTGAAAAGACCTTTCCCTGCATTTTTTCTTTAATCTTGCACAATACTTACAAAATAAACAAGAAACTGCTTTCTGAGAAACAAAGTCGTAGGCTGGCAACTTAAAAATCCAGTAAAAAATGTTTGTATTGTTCCTATGGAAATGAATTTTCCCCTTTCACCAATGCAACTCTACCTGCAAAGTTACCTTCCCAGCTACAATTTACTCTTTATTGACAAAACATATTGATTTTGGAAGAATTACTTCAACATGCAATATCAATTGGGACCACATTTCATAGTTGCAGACAACATCTTAGCCACTATTTAACTGTATAACAAAGTGCTTATTTTTTTTGTACAGAACACCTCCTCACAAATGAAGCAGCTACAGATTTTTACGGAAGCAAATGAACACTATCTTATGTTCTGTGGTCTTTGGGGGCTTTAAGTACATTCCTTGTTAGGTACCAAATGGTACTTCCTCCTTTTTTTTTAAATGGTAGATTTGTTGGCTGGCATAACACCTGGAGCAGTTCCCACAGGAGCAGTCAGATCACACAGGTGTTCAATAGTGGAGAGCTGCCCTGTTACAGACACAGCCATGGCTTTTTCCCAGGGAAGCTCCTGATTAGGTCCTGGCAAGCACTTGGGTACCCACAGTGAGATGTCAGGGGGAAGCAGGAAGCCACAAACACAATGCTGAGCTCCCATGGACGCAGCCAGCTCGCTCCATGTGCGCCAGTTCCTCCCCACCCTGCTGCCAATCCACGTGCTGCCTTCCTGCCTTTCCTGAGCAGAACACCTCATGCTTGTCATTACTGGATTTCACGTAATTGATTTCAGACTCCATCCAACCTATCAGGATCATTTTGTTCCCCAAAAGGCCTATAATCTTCTCTGCATGGTTCTGTGCATAGTTTTTTTCCAAGTGCAAACTCTTCTGGGGGGTACTTCCAAGAATATGGTCCCGGGACTAAACAGCAGTTGCTTAGGGCATGAGTTTGCTCATGAGACTATCAGGAGGGACTGTAACAAACTGTAATGAAACCCTTACTCAGGATACATTTATTCCTTCCCCTGTAGCCACTCTGCTGCTTAGCTAAAATGAGATTAGATTGACACAGCACAGTTTGTTCCCAGTAAATTTATACAGGCAGGGTGCATCACACTATGATCCAGTCATTTGTAAAACTGACAGGGCAGTGTTTGGCAATTGCATCGAGTGCACTGAAGGTGAGCTGCCTAGCTGGCAATTCCAGAGGTCTATCTCCTTTGGGAAGTAGAATATCTGCCCTCTTCCTGCCCTCTAGAAATCCCCTGGCTTCCAGGTACTCTTGAAAATATCACCCATTGGGCAGAAATCACAATGGCTCATCCTCTAAATGACCTTTAGTATATTTCATCAAGCTTGGTGAACTTGAGTACATTAGTTTATATAAACATCTCTTATTCTTTACCTTTTCTTGCCTACAGTCCTCATAACTGCTGGCAGTAGGCATCTGAAAACAATTTATTCTTTCAGTAAGATCGAAGAAAATAAAATAATTATTATTTTGACTTTTCCTGTAATTTCTACTTTTAGGGTTATTTAATAATCTATTTCTGTGTGGTTTTACTATCTTAATTCTAATATTAAATATATTAACAGAAAATTTCTCAGTCGACTTACTTGCCCTTGCTTAATGTAATCTCTTTAGCACTTGATCCTTTCCAGTTCTATCCCAGCCTGCATGCAGTATTCTTTTTATTCCTATAACTTTATATTATATTTGACTATCTGATCATTAAGAAGCTCCTGATGTATCTCACAGTCTATTATCCTGTATTTAATACAAGAGCTTTCTGTTGTGGTGTAGTACATCAGAGATCCTTTAATTGTCTGTATAAAAGCATGCAAGTGATGATAGACTAACTAGGTGTGAACTAAGAGCCTACCATCTGCTTCATGACAACTGTCCCCATACCTGCTCTGACCCTGCTGGGAACCTACAGCAGCTCACAAGCAATGAAGCAAGCAAGCAAACAGGCCTCAGTTCAGGAGCATTTAGTTTCTTTATGGGGTTTCCAATGGAGCCTGTCCCTTTCTGCTCCACACTAGCACATGCCTTCCAAGCAGCCCCCTCAGCCATCCTATTTTCCCTCTCCTTTCCATTCCCCACATCTGCTGCTCTGCAGAGTGCCTGACTTGCCATCAGCTCTGAGACAGGCATCCCAAAGCAGCAAATGACGTGATTACTGGAGGAATTACAGAGGCTCCATATGGAAATTTCCAAGCTGTGGCAATAATCCAACAGGAGTCTCTTGCTCTCAAGTTACACAATATATCAGCTGATAATAACTTTCCCTTCTGGTGTGGCGGAAGAACGTAACCTCTGCCATGATCACACAGGCAGAGAAGGCCACCTCTGTTTGTTCTCACACTCAGTACTCAAAAATCTGAAGTCATAATGCCCTGAGCACCTGCGTTGATGTGGTCATCTTCAAATGGAGAAATGACTGACCATGAACTGATTTGGAACAATTCAGGTCAGAAATCTCATGAGTTTTGACTAGCAATACAGAAAAAATGCATAGTAAAGGTAAAATCCCAGCTGAGATGGAGCCAGCTCAGTTTATAAAACTGGTTTCACAACACTAAGCTGTAAGTCCTTTGCAAGAGCAGGGACTGGGATGAGGGGTCTGCAACTCCGTTGGATTTAGTGCATCTAAACTTATTTCTTACAAGTGATGCCACCTGCCAAACACGTGACAGGAAGTGAAACCTAAAGATGACAGAAATGTATGGTAAATTTGTTTATTCAGCGATCCATAAACTGAATACTTTGTACAGAAGTTGCAGAAGCACAATTGCAAGACATTTGGAAACAGAACCTTAATAATGCGGGAGAGGCAGCTTGGAGATGAGTTTGGGGAAGACATCCACAAAAAATGACATTGTGAAAGACAACAAAAAGCGACAGTGCCATGGCAATCTTGGCCTACCAGATTTATGGTGGTGTGGTATTTCTGGGAGGCTTCCAGCAGTGAACAGTGCCACACTGTACAAGCTACTGTAGAGACATGCAGTTGATAGACAATCCCTGCCCTAAAGAGCTCACAATTACAGGAATAAGGTACAAGATACAACAAGCAGATGAAGCAATGGGAGATGTAATGATCCCTGCCCAGTGCACCTCTCTCAGGTCTTGAACCAGGGTAAATGGAGGCTGCAAATGAAGATGCTTTCACTTGAGAAGTGTTTTTCTCTAATCAGAAAAATGTTGATCAATTTCACTACTCACCATGAGCAAGCATCCAGCAAAAACAGTAAATCCCTTTGCATGAAGGCATTTTGCCAAGGCATGTCCAAAACCTTTGTCACAGCCTGTTATTAGCACCGCCTTCCCTTCAGCCTGTGTGGGGAAAGACAGTCATAGGATACCATCAGACATTGCAATGCAGGCACCATCAGCACCCTGCCCCACAGCACACGAGCCACTTGCAGTCCTGCAGCCAGGGCAGGTGCAATTCCAGATGCAAGTGAGTGGCACCTGTGTGCACAAAAACAATCAGCTCCCAACTATTGTGAAATCATAAATTTATTCAGCAGCCGGTCTGTAACAATTTGTGTTGCCTTGATACCTGAGCTGGATCAGTAACTCTTTCTTTCAAGTATCAGTGGCCAAGCAGAACAGAAACATCTCAAAACAAGTTAATGATCCAGCAGTTCTCAGTAAGTAGCATAGAGAACATCCAAATGGCAGGACATCACAGACTTGAACTGTATTAGCAGCTCTTTTAGCTGCTGAGTGGCTGCTGTCTGTTCCTTACCTACTCCCACTCTATGCAGCATTTTCCATGCTGTATTTTAGCATGCAGGAATGTGACTACAGGTTAGTTTCCTTCTGAAACTCTGCAGTTTTAAGAGGAACAACTTATCAAATCCTACAGTTCTCTCCTACGTTATTATTATCTTTTGACTGACAGGTAAATTGAGAAAGAAGATTTGATATTCCATCTGGTATGACACAACAGGCTTGAGATAGATATGAAAGCAGAATCCCAAATTCTGAAGAGAAGCCTATAGCAAAACACTGCCCATTTACCCTCTGTCTTTGCTTGAAAGTCATTTCCTCACCACAGGTGTGAAGCAATGAACTAACACTTAACCTAGTTAGAAGGCTGCCAGCTGCTGTGCTGCACAATGCTCCAAACTGAAACTATATCCATGAGGCAATAACATGATAAAGCAATAAAAATCCAAAGGATACAATAAGGAAGTGAGGTCAGCTCCATCTCTCTGGAGATATCAGCAACGAATATTGCCTGTTACTGTATTCACAACGGCTGGAATATAAACCTACTTAAGTATGAATTACATTGGCTGGTCCAGTCACATTTTCAGAGAGAAATGGGCCAATCACCAATGCTCTCTCATCTCTTGCTTTGCTGGCATGTGGTTTAGTAAAGCAGCAATCAGGGATGATTGCAGGGTGATAGTGATCAGAGCTTTACTGCACAAACTTAGGGTGAGCCTCAGCAGAGAACAATAAGCAAATAGGCTACACCCTGTCCTATAACTCATGTTGAAGTAACTGCTCTCAAAGGGGAGCTAAGATGTGAAGCTGAAACAAGAACTGATGAAAAGTCTATCCTGCGTTTATAATGCAAACACCATATTAACATTATACTATAACCTATACTCAGACAAAGAGCACCCAGGTACAGACTAGCTCTGTTAAAACTCTAAAGATAGCTACAGCTAAAGGACAAAAGGTAAGTGAGAATTAAATATACAGTGCTCCGCCTGAATTTAATTTAGAGTGACACAGCTCCAAGAGAGATGAAAATCAAACATGAACCAGATCACAGAAGTTGTCAAGGTCACCTTTCACAATAACTCAACAACAAAGCACCTGACTACAGCATCATGGCTCATAACAGACAGAGGCCCCAGCAGCACCAAGGAGTGTGCAAAACCCCAAGGGGTGTTCTGGATCTCACATCTGTACCTGTGCCTGTTTGTGCCATGCCTGACAGACGGAAAGCTCCCAAGGATGACAGCAGGGATCAACTCCATTCCCAGCCAAAAGGATCCTATCCCACAAAAAAACTGAACACGGAAAAGCCCAATCACCCTTAGCTTTTGAAAGTCCTGAGATAAAGCTGAATGGGCCTGTTCCTGAAGTTTGATAGGGCCAATCTGTAGCTTAATTTGACTCGATGCTGGGACAGGCAGAGGGGACCAGTTATCAGCACGGTGACCTTAATGAGCATTCTGAGGCATTCGGGTGCCTCCCTCGCTCGGGGTCATACAGTGCTACCCGGAAACACTGCAAGGAAGACAGCACTCCAGTGCTGGGACAGGGTGGGACTGCCTGGGACAGGGTGCCTGCAATCTGCTAAGAGCACAGAATAACTTCTTGGACTGGAGGTGCTGCTGTGGCATGTGGGCACAGTAATACTGTCTATGCTTGCTGTGTGATCCACGCCACTATTCCTCACAATTCAGGCAGCCATAGCAGTGCAGCCTCACTTTAACATGCAGTCACCTCACATATATACAGCTTTTCCTACTGGGATATGGCCAGTTTATTTTACTAATGCAGGTGATCTAGCAGAATTATACATTTACTGCAGAACAGATTGAAGAAATTGAAGCTACCTTTTCAATCTGCCTCTCTAGACAATGTACAAATAAGCCATACTTACCTAGACTATCTTTTTCTAATGTGCCACTTGTTTTTTTTGGATCCCTCTTGTGGCTCCCCTCACCATGCTCTGATGTTATCAAACAGATTGATTTTAGGGTAAGTGCAGCTACAAAGTAAACTTGGCTTGCTCCTTTTTCCAGGGTTGGGAAAGCTGAGTTTTTCAATCCCAGGAAAAAGAACTGAAAATATTCACTAAAAGGAAAGTATTTTCAAAGTGGAACCGAGGTGGAGAAAGTAAGAGAAGAAGAGTGGGTGGAAGCGTGAAGTGGGAAGCTGTAGTTGTTATCTGGCCATTCTTGGGGGGAAAGACTGAGCTGGATCCTGACACAAAAATATTGGCTCAGAGAGCAAGTCGTATCCTGGGCATCCAAAGCAGCAAGGACAGCAGGTCAGAGGAGATGATTCTTTCTCTCCACTCTGGTGAGACCCCATCTGCAGTGCTGCACCCAGCTCCAGGGTCCCAGCACAGGAAGGACATGGAGCTGCTGGAGTGAGTCCAGAGGAGGCCACCAAGATGATCAGAGGGATGGAGCACCTCTCCTATGAGACAAGGCTGAGAGAATTTAGATTGTTCAGCCTGGAAAAGAAAAGGCTTCAGGGTAACCTAATTGTGGCCTTCTACTACCTGAGGGGAGACCATATACAAGAGCATGTCGTGACAGGACAAGAGGGAATTGGTTCAAATTGAGAGTTCGTTTTGATTAGATATTAGGGGAAAAAAATTAACTGTGAGGGTGCTGAGGCCCTGGAACAGGTTGCCCAGAGAAGTTGGGGTACCCTATCCCTGGAAGTGTTTGAGGCCAGGGTGGACAGGGCTCTGAGCAACCTGGTCTAGTGGAAGGCGTCCCTGCACATGGCAAGGGGTTGGAACTGGATGATCTTTAAGGTCCGTTCCAACTCAAGCCATTCTATGATTACATGAACATGTTCCCCTTCCAAGTGAAGCACTGCCGTGGGTAGCAGCCGCCGCACCGCGGCCCGGCCGAGCCTCGCGGCAGGGTCCTCATGGCTCCGGGCCGTGCCCAGCTCGGCGCTCCGTCCCCCTCACAGCGTCTGTCCGGCTCCACCGGCCCGGCCCGGCCCGGGCAGCGCCTCGAGCCCTGGAGGGCCCCAGCGCAGCCCGGCCCGGCCAGGGGCCCGGCGCCATTTTGGGCCCCGGGCCCCCCCCGGAGGGCTCTGCCGGCGAGCCCCGGGCCCTCGCCGCGGTACTCACGGGCAGGGCGCGGCGGACCCGCCGCGGCAGCAGCAGGAGGAGGCGGAGGAGCAGCACCCCCGCGGCGCCCAGCGCCAGCAGCAGCCCCGCGCCGCTCCGCATGGCCGCAGCCTATCGCCGCCGCCGCTCCGGCCCTGCCCCCGGCCCGCCTCCCGCCGCGCCCGGCACCGCGGCCCCGGCCCAGCCTCATTCAAACGGCGGCAGCGCCCGGCACCCGCCGGCTCCGGGTAAGGCGCGGGTGGCGGCGGGGCGGGCCGGGGTGGGTGGCGGTGGCCCCGCGGAGCTCCGGCAGCCGGCTCGCACGGTGACCTTGCCCGCGGGGGGCGCGGGCATCTCCTCTGCGCGGCCTCCCCGCGTGCCCGGGCGGCCGCGCCGCGCCGCGCCCCTCCCGCTGCCGCTGCCGCTGGCGGGCCGGGAGCGCCTTCGGGGCCGCGGAGCCGCGTCCGGAGCGGGGCTGGGCCGGGACCTGCAGCGGAGCTCGGGCCTCGCCCCTTCCTGCAAGCCTCACAAAAACCTGCGGGGACACCGACCGTGCTCCCCAATTTGATCAAACCACCGGGGTTTCTGAGGATTAGCCGAGCCAGCGAGCCTCCTGAGCGCTGTCCGCTCCCTCCCTCCCCATCTCGGCGCCCACCGCTGCTCTTCCTGCGGTAATTTCACTGGTTTTTAGCTCAGGCCTGGTTTCCAGCAGGCCCCGAAGCTGCCGCGGTGGCGGCCCAGCCTTCGGCAGAGATGCAAACCACCCCTAACAATTAGATACCAATTCTTAGCTTTAATAAAGGGGGCTGGGAGATGTTTTTTTGTGCCTTGGATTAGTTTAATCCAAGATAAATATGATGGAAATTGACTTTTCATACCGAAGTCTTGTCCTTGAAATGTTTTCACTCGGTATTGAGTTTATTGGTGGTTCCCTGTGCTTCGTCCAGCATCACCACCTCCTTAATTACAAAAAAATGTATTTTTAACTGCGTGGCTGTACTAGCTGTAAAGCCAAAGATTGCTTTGGAAATATGTAATATAACATCACCTATCACTTGAAGTTATATTTTTGTTTATTTAAAGTTATTTAATATAGCCACTTGATATAATATATTCCTTATGAGTGCCTTAATTTTTACCTGTTTCAGAGAAATTAGTTAAAGATGCATTAAAGAAGGAGATATGGACATTTGCTTTAGATGTCTCCCTAAATGCTTTTGCTTATTAAAAGGCGTCTTGGGGAGCTGAAGGTTGAGCTGTTTATCTGTGTGAGGGACTGCAAGGAGAGAAGATGAGTTCCTTTGGACTTTATTTTCCTGTTGAAATACATGGAGTCAGCATGTCTTACAAAATAATTGAGCAACTAAAACACAGGTGCTATCTTGTGTTGCAGAGCTAAGGAAGAACAGTTTTGCTTTTGGTAGAGTGTGCTAGTTGAAAACATGTTGGCCACCAAGCTGTCCCGCCCTCTCTTGAACTTCTCTGTGAAAGTCCTGAATTTCAAGGACCCAGGGAATGGCTTTAGGTAAGTAACTTGGTGGAAAAGAAGAAAGAGTGACATCTTGAGTAAAGCACATGTCAAAGACTCACTTGATTTCAGTGGGACAGTTTATTTGCAGAATCACAAAGTGGTTGAGGTTGGAGGGGACTTCTGAAAGTCATGTGGTTCAACCACACTGCTAGAGCAGGGCCTCTTTGAGGTGCTTGCCCAGAACTGTGTCCAGGTGGCTTTTGAGTATCTCCAAGGGTGGGTACTCTAGAACCTGCCTGGACAACCCAGGGCTCAGTCACTGGGCTGAGCACAGCAGAGATGAACTCTATATGCAAGGAGGGGTTGTCAACATGTTGGGGTTTTTTCTTGGTTTTTTTTTTTTTCTTTTTTTTTTTTTTTGCACTGCAGTCAAAAAGTTGTAGAGTAGAGCATTAATACAGTATCCATCAACATTTTTTTTTCTTTAATATCAGCAAGTAAGCCTTGCTTCAGTGCAAGAAACTGTCATATATTTCTGTGACTTCATTAAAGAGGCATGAATCCTATGAAAAGAGAAAGTTGAGAGGGAGTTTTTACTGTGAAATGGAGGTGGGCTGAGTAATTAGGCTGGTTTTTTTTTCTGCAAATGAACAGAAAATTGCCAATCTAATTCTAATTTCTAGCTCTGAAAAAATCCCAACATTTATATTGCTGTATGATTGGAACTCCAAATTCAGATCAAGTTGAGTGCTTTTCCTGGCTTTGTTTTAGAGTGGGGTTCCCAGACAGCAGTGTGTGTACCACTAATTGTACATAAGCCATTTAAAAGTGGCTCATGGCCTGTTAAACAAGAACTGCCACCTCCAGTGTTGCTCCAGTGCTGCTGATAGTGATGTCCAGAATCATCACGGTCAAGGGTGGCTCTGGTAACTGGGTGTTGTAGATAGCTAAGCTGTTAAGAGATTTCCTGTGCAAACAGACATAGATAGGTCTTTTATCTCCTATCTGCTCCACATGCACCAGAGTTCACCTGCAGGAATCTGCTGTGGCCTTAAAAATACGAATTAATGTTTTATTAACTTGAGGAAAGAATTTTCAGCATATTCTTGTTTTTTTTCTTTGCATCTTGTGTTTTGCTTACTGTGTATTTGTGCTTTGTGTGTCTTGTACTCAGGGCTAAACTGTGTTGCATTTGCAAGTTCCCACAAGTTGCTAAACCTGCAGTGGAAATCCAACTGTTCATTGAAAGGCAGTGCTGCCACTATACCAGTGTCTTAATGCACCGGAGCACCATTTATGTACTTGACTTTTCAAGCTGAGGACTCCTTTTTTTTGGTGGAGCTAAACAAAAGCCAGTGCATGATTAAAAGCACAAGTTCAATTTGAGGACCATCTGTGCATTCTAAAAGTCTCTGTTGTGGTCTCTAGAATTCAGTGATGCGGAATGACAAAAATAGCTTATGGTGCGTTAGTGTGCCATGTGGGGGCTCACATCACTCCCTGGCTGTTTCTGCTGATGACATTCCTGCTCAGCAGCAGCCAGCATCTGTTTTTCTTTTGCCCCTGCCTTCAGGTCAGGATAGGCAGAATGTCAAGTAGGTATTCTCTAAAGATTATTGTGAATTGAGTGCAGCAAATCAGTGCTCTGCAGTGAAATAACAGGGCCAAACATGACACTTAAAAATAAAAATCAAGTCCATTCAACAAAAAGAAATGTTAGGAATGTTTCTGGGCACTTTAAGACACACCAAGAATCTTACTGTTGAGGTAAAAGTTTCAATCCAGGATTGCAGGTCAGTGATGTTAACACACACTGCCTGGGGACTGACCTTTGCAGCAGTTAAGTTTGCTATAGCTATTTCAAGAGCTGATTTGGCTTGTGACACTCTTAAGTTATAAAAACAGCTAAACTGTTTCAGGAAGGTGGGTGAACACTGTTGCCTAAATATGTCATCTCCTTTCCCATCTGGTTCAAAGCTTCTGCCTTCACAGAACCCTTGATTTCCCAAGATATGGCTGGGAGAGCCTGTGATATCTGAGTTGGAGATAATTGTGAATGATTATGCAAATTTACTTAGAGAAGCAGCCTGCAAGATAAGCCCTGGGAAGGAAAGATGCTGTTGGAGGAGCCAGAGGGTAGATGAAGTACAGCAAATCTAAGGGAAGGCCAGAAAGCTCCAGAAGCACAAAGTCAGTGCCCAAAGTAAAAATGGAAAAGCTGATTAAGTCCAGAGAGGTGACTGACAAGGACAGAACTTGGGGTCACTCTGATTTGTTGTTCAGGCCCAGTTTTGGTGATGACAAGACTTAAGACAGAGTGATGCTACTGGGTAGCATAGCTTTGCTGAATGAACTCTAATTTCCTGGAAGGCATTGTTGCTTTGCTCTGGTCTGTCTTTGTGAATATGTTTTGTCTTCTGGGAGTCACACATACTATGCGGAGGAGCTTCAGATCTGCATGACAGGTATTGCTCAAAGACAGTGTTTCTTAGCTTTAACAGTTGCAAAAAGGGGATGTAAAATCTAAGAGTATCTAATGGGGAGGAGTATCTGCACGGGAGGAGGTGTCATCCTGGATGAAATAAGGATGGCACTGTGTGTAAAAGAAGCGAGACAAATCCAAGCAAATTCAGCATCAGGTGGGGTGTCAGAGGCAAAGCCACAGCAGAATACCTTCATCAGACAAATTAATAGTTTCCCATACCCCAGCTTTGTGCAAATCTTGTTGCTTTTGAAAATGTAAACACTGCATTGCCTGTTTTGTGGGTAGAAGCAGCTCTGTGCCTCCAGACCAGGAGCTATTTTAGAATACTTTGTGATACCCAGACAGCTACTGCAGCTGGAAATAGCATCAAGGTCTTTGGAGAAACAAATGTGTCATAGGAAACAACACAGGCTCAGACTAAGGAGAGGTGTAGACTAGATTCTGTCATCCCAAATGACAATCTATATGACGTAGGTAGGCAGCACTGCATTCCTTCTGTGTATGTTGCTGCAGCAGAGTATGGACAAGATATTCCACATCTGACTGTTCTGTTGTTTTGGGTTTTTTTAACAGGCCCGTGCAAAGATTTTCCTTCCCTCTCTTGTCGCCCTGTGGCAGCCGCTCTTATGCGAACGAAGTCGAGCAGGTGAGTGTGACTGTGGCTTCCAGGAAGTTCTCTTGAGCAGGGGTTTTAAAATCCCTAGAGCCTGGCGACCAAACTCATCTTTCCAGTTTTCCAGAAAGACTCCAAGCTGGACCTCTTGAGCATACTCCACATTCTTTCCTAGCACCGAGCTTCCATTGACGTAGCACAGCATGTGCTGCTAAGGATGGAAATAAACAATCATACGAGTGGGTTTTTTTCTATTTTTGGAACTCGCTCAGCAGATTAAATGTTCCACCTTACAGTGGAGGGAATCTGCATGACAAATTCTTAATCAAGCACTCTTTCTGGAGTACAGTTCTTTAAAGACATGTAAATAAATCAGTGTGTCCTCACCATTTCATCTGGAGAGTGGCCCTTTTTAGCAGCCCTTTCCTTGAACATACTGACTTGCTAGGAGCAGTGCCAGGCAAAAGGAAGGGGTGTGTTCTGTCA
The DNA here is from genome assembly GCF_029582105.1 of Oenanthe melanoleuca. Classification (NCBI taxonomy): domain Eukaryota; kingdom Metazoa; phylum Chordata; class Aves; order Passeriformes; family Muscicapidae; genus Oenanthe; species Oenanthe melanoleuca. The sequence goes on along the minus strand of NW_026612857.1, from coordinate 6,905 downwards.
TCTTGTCTGTCTTGTGGCAGAGCACTCGGCATTGTAGCAGTGCTAGAGCAATGCACAACTTGCTCCATAACTCTGGGAGAGAGTTTTGGAGGAACTTAGATGTGATCCTTGCATCACTCATGGGTTCCAGTGTGAAGAGCCTTTGCTGCTTCCACCCAGCTTCCACCCTGATCAGTCCTTGAGTATGCTGGGGGCAGCTGAATTTATAGTTTGTTAAAAGATGAGTCGAAGTGAATTGCAGGCAATTGTTACGCAATCCCACCCACAGCAGCACCTTGGATGTGCAATTATTGCTGTCTGATGCACCATCTAATTTTTAGCTTGTTATTTAACTGCTGGCTGTCTTTGGGTTAGAAAAAGGAATTTGGAGAGGGAAGGAGGTATACTTCCATTTAAATTGTAAGTTGGAAAAATAGGAAGACCAAAAAAGCCCAACCAGACAAAAAAAGTGATGACCAACTGGTCTTAACTGCATATATTAACCCCACTTGAATCTTCTTTGGTCTTAGAACCCAGCTCTAGAGGGCTTAGGTGATAGAGAGAGCAGTCAGTAAGATTAAACTATATCCTTTCTTTAGTCAAACTGTGTTTTCCATGCCCTGTGGGCTGCATGCACACAAGAGTGGACTTCTGCCTGCTTTGAACATACAGGAACAGTTTCTGATGAAGGGAAAGTATGTCTTGGGAACTGGTATATTTTCAGATTTCGAGATGGATATGAACTGCCAGAGCATGGTGGTTTGTTTGATCTGTTTGCCTTGGAAGCCTATTTCCACAGGTGCTGAACTCCTCCATGTTGGGAGGGCAGTGATCCTGCCTCACTGGAGTGAATTCAGTATGAAAATGTGATTTCTTCTATTCAGGAGGCACTGGGTGGCAGGAGCTGGCACTGAGTGTAGAGAACATCCCTGGGACAGACTGCTCCTGGCCAAGGACATGACTTGTTCTGTGCACTGCAAATCACTAATTTCAAATACCCAACTACAGTGTATTTTGTTCTGTTTTGTTTTGCAGATTGGCAGCAGAGCTGTGCTTATAACAGGCTGTGACTCAGGATTTGGATTTGACTTGGCCAAGCACCTGCATGACAAAGGTTTCATTATTTATGCTGGCTGCCTGCAAAAGGTAGGGGAAACAAAAACTGTTCTTTACCTGTGGCATGTGCAGCAACACATAGCAACTCCAGTCTTCCCGCTCCACTGCACAGCTTTCTGCCATGGAGAGGGAGGGTGGTTGGTAACCCAAAGGGAAAGACACATGTGCTTGAATTTCACAGAGCAGAGCCAGGACTGAATGGTATCTAGGGAGGTTCTTATTTAAATCACAACATTGTGGTCTGTTCCATGTCTGATGAACTGGAATTCCAAATCTAGTTTCATAGATTTAACTATTTTTGGTTTGGTGTCAGACTGTAGTCTGGACCTTTGGCCCTGCTCTCAGACCATGTATATTTATGCAGGCCTTATTTTGATAAATTTTGGCATACGCCAAGGCACCAGTGATTTTATGGCATGTGTTTTGAGCATATTTTTCTATATTCATGAGTACAGCCATGCTATGGTGTGTATTGGGGGTCTCCTGAAGTAGTTAGGTAGGTGATGGAGTCTCTAGTGCAAATGAGAGAAGATTTAGGCCACAGCTTAGTGAACATAACCTTGATATGCTCTGAAAGAGAACTTGGTGTGGCGAAGCATTGATAGTCATGGAGAACAGGAGAGTTTTAGTCTCTCTCTCCTTATGAAGCACTGCACTTTTTTAGCTGCACACCCATTTCCTAACAGAAACAAACTTACTTCTCAGGATATCCTGGGGTGGGTCAGTTAGTTTGATCTAATCTTTTTGCTCACTCATCACTATAAATGTATCTTGAATAGTGATACTATTTAAAGAGAATTTGACAGGTATTCTTCAATATTATCTGACTTTTTACTATTTTTTTTGCATTATTACTTAGTTTTGCTTAAATTAGTAGTTTGTTTCTGCTGCATTTTTTCAAAAGAGGTGTCTGTCTTGATAGCTCTGTCTCTTGTGTGTGTTCAGTCAAAGATTTATTTGTGAACCTGGGCTCCCCCTACAGGCGTTACAGCAGAACAGGACACTTGGTACAAAATGCTGCCTTTCAAAAGGGCTTAAGACAGAGGGTAGATGAGTACTTTTTTGAGAGATGTTTCTACTCAGCTTTCGTAACTGAAGATCAACATTAGAGAATATAAGAACACTGCAGACTTAGGCACTTCTCTAAACAGTGCTTTCTGCCTCTATGTTGACAGAAGTCTAAAACTTCAGAGTTGCTAAGTTACTTGTGGGTTTCATTTCTTCTGTCTGAGCTGCTGAAAAGGCACAATTTTCAGTGGACATATATAACAGTTACTGAAACCTCCCTTCTATTTTTGTTGTCTTCAGAACTTGTTCTACTGAACGCATGTTAGTGGAAAATCTTGGCCTCTGACAATTTCAACATAAGCTGACATGCACCAGCATGCCAGAAGTGTTTTAGACTTTGATCAATATTTACTTCCTCATAGAAAAATTAGTAGAAAGCTTTGTAGTATCATTCTGTAATTAAATATTGCTTCTTCAGCTGAACTCACACGTCATGTTCCAAAATCTGTGTGGCTGTGCCAAGAATGGTAACAGCAGTTGTCATCAGAAAACACTGGAAAATGCCAAAGCTCCTTAGTTAGCAGAGTGGCCTCCCATGTGTCTTCAGGCCATTATACTTTCTGTAGAGCAAAAACAGTTCCAGGAGACTGAGCTGATTTTTCACTGTACTACAGGCTTCTCTAGCAAAACTGTAAGCAGAATTCTGATCAGAATGCAATTATTGCTGGTGCTGATTTTAGAAAAAACTTGATGTTTTTAGATGCTAGATAAAAGTGGAGGTAGAAATAAGGAACATAATCTTTGGCTTGGATATAGCCCTGACATAGAGGAAATGACTCTGAAACTTCAGTGCTGCTTCCGTGGGTTTGTTTTTCATAGCACACCTGCACATCAGAAGCAGACTGCTGCTTGGGGAGCCACTGTGTCCTCAGGGCATGCACCATTCTTAGGAATGCCATGTCCTTACTGCAGATTAAAAGTATGTGTAGTGCTTACTCTTTATTAGGAAAGATTTCCTAACGTGGCCAGATCCTGAGCACCTGACTGTAATTTTAGTAGAGGAAACATGAGAGAGGAGTGTAGAGTCGTGACTGAGGGGAGCCCAGGGATGGATCTGTGCTAATAGAGTGCTGTTTCACACACAGTTACTTCCTAACGTTTTCAGTGGCAAATATGCTCATGTGAGAGTTGTGAGAGCTGCATTGCCAAAAGACAGTGGTAGACTGGATCCAATGAACACTCGTGCTGCAGCTGTTTTATTTTTACCTCTTTGGTTAATATATGGAGAAGCCAGCTGACACAAGATGAAGAAGGTATTTTTCCATCAGTATCTGTTACCATTGGACATATGTGATGTTTGTCTCTGCTGTCAGGAGTGTGGTGGAACCCCTGTTTGCTTTGCTGTGTGTGCTCAGGGCTGTTGCAGCTTGCAGGGGAATGAGAAGGCAGATGTTCTCTGAGCAAGCTGGCAAACAGGATGGCCACTGCAGGGCTCCACAGGTCTGCTCAGAGCCACAGGGTGTTAGAGACCAAAGACACACTGATAAGCGTGATATGACAAGCTAAAGACCAGGAGCCCCAGAGAGTGACCATGGAAAGAGGAAGGCAAGGCAGCAATGTGCTTTTTCAGTGTGCAAGAGCTGGGCCCTCTTGCCACAGGGACAGTGTGCCCTGGGGCTGGCAGCAGAGATGTACTGGTCTCTGCTGTAGCATGAGAAGATCCTTTCACTGCTGTGTATGGTCCTGGGGATAGGCTGCATCCCCTGCCAGGAGACACAGTCACCGAGTGCCTGGCTTAAACATCTCCCACCTGCCCTTGCTGAAAGCCAAGCGAATGGCCTTGTAGGTATGGGTTAACATCTGGAGTCCAGTTCTTGGCCAGGATCCCAGCCCAGGAGTCCCTGTCCAAGCACCCAGCTGCATGTGGGTGGGAGGGCAGGAGGGAGCTGGCTTGCAGAGCCAACCCTGCCAGGGTTGAGGAAGAAGATGCTGTGGAGGCCCCAGCAGAGCTATGAGGCCTCTGAGGTTGGTGTGGCCCAGAGATTTTGTAGTACCTCATAGAACTGAGATCAGGGAAAGAAGGACTTGGGCCTCATTTTCCTTCTTTCCTTTAACAACATCTGCTGTTTTCAATAGACTTGCATGTTTACATTTGCTGATTCACTGATGGCATTCCCACATTTGCCCCTTGTATGCTTTCCAATGCTTTGCCATATAGACTGCTTTGGCACCACAGTGCTTTTTGAGTGAGCACCAAACTCTTCAGTTTGGTGAACTCTAACACCGCCATCAGACTGCACATGAGACTTCTAACCACTCCTGTAAGCAGTGTGCTTCCCTAGGAAGAGAGAGCAGTAGATGCCCTCTCTTAAGGACAATCACTAGCTGGTGTTAACAGTCTGTGATGGAATATGGAAGAATGGAGGAGAAGACAGGAGGTGTCAGGTAGTTACATTAGTGAAATGTCTCTGAGCACAGTGTATAAGTGCAGCAATGAGAGGAGCCAGGGAAAGGATTTTTGGAGGACAAGTGACACAGAGACAGGGTTGTATGGTCACCCTCATGTGGTATCCAAAGTGTGGTCTCTGAAGGGAACTCTTGCTTGAGGGACAGATGGGCAGATGGGCTCAGAGTGCAGACAAGCTCCATCTCATTGACTACCTGCTGGCATCTGACAGGGAGTGCCTGTGGCTTGAGCTGTTCAGAGCAATCTAATATCATTCAGCAGTCAGGAAACAGGCCTGCTGTGAAGTACTGGCCCGTTCCAGCTCAGAGGAAAACAGCTCTCTAGCCAAAACCCCTTATTTGTCAGGAGTGAAGGGCACTCTGATGCTTGCCTGCTGATGCAAACACAGTGAGCAAGGCTGCCTGGAAAGTTGAGCTTAGTTGGGCATAGCTTGACCTCAAGCGCTCATACTGGGCAGGGGGTACTTGCTGGGTGCCTTGTTGTGGCAGATCCAGCTCTGGCTGCTTTCTTGGTGGTTGAAGCAGTTTGTACCAGCTGACTTGGTACAGGGCTCATGATCAGATGGAGATGTGTGAGGGAGAGTGTTCTGCAGGACCAGTCCTGTCTGCTCCCCTTCTTCCTAAGGCTGGAGAACTGTCCTGAATATTGTCCTGTGCACTCTTTTTCTTGATTTGATAGTTGGTATGTGCTTGATATTCTGCACAGACTCTTTAGCCCGATTGAAACCAGCAATTTCTTCCCTTCTAGGACAAGGGACAGGGTGGCTCCAAGGAGCTGGATGCCATGAAGAGTGATCGAATGAGAACTGTCCAGCTCAACGTCTGTGACAGCAAGGAAATGGACCGGGCAGTGGAGCACGTGCAAAACAGCCTCGAGGACCCAGAGAAAGGTGGGTGTGTGCAGTGGGCTCTGGGGCAGCAGAGGGGCCAGGAGCTTCCTTGGCTGGGCTCTGAGAGCACTGTCAGGGCGTATTTCAAAAGCTGAGCATGTGAGTGGAGGACTCAAATCTTTGAGGAGCAGCAGGGCAAAGCAAATGGCCTGTTTGAATATTGTACCTTATCAGAAAGGAGCTTCCCACTTCACACAGCATCTACAAAGGAAACTGCTTTGTTCTCTACTAGCTCCTGTAGGGACATTAGCAAAAACCGGAGTGGTGTTCAAGGCTCTGGTATTAGTGCTTTGTTCCTGTGAACTGAAGTTTATTGTGACTCCCTTTCTGTTGTAAAACCTGCCCAGTGCCCAAAGATTGGGAATTAACAATAGAAATATCTCCCCCACTCTTAAAAAAGGCAAAGAAAATGGAGAGGTTTTCCAAAGAATTTCCCATTAAGCCAGCTGGGTATCATTAATGCTATTGTAAATACTACCATTTAGAGTTCAAGGAGTAGCTGTACTCATTTTCTTACCCTGCCTAGTTCATTCTACTGAGGTGATGACAGCAAATTCTTCTTCAGTACTGTGAAAATTGCCTTTGCTCATACGTTTTTGAAACCTTTTTATCCTTTGAAGTACACTTTTCTCCTAAAGGATATCCACGTTCAACACAAGGTTGTTTTAAAGCAGAGAGCAACCTGTAGTGTTTTGGTTTGTATTTTGCAAACGAATTTCTTTTGATTTTCTTTGTATTTAATTTTTATGTATTGATCTTCTGTATAAATTAAGTTTGCTAGCTCTGTATTCTCAAGCACAGGCCAGGATAAAGTTGCTTTTCCTGAGTTTCTTCTGATAACACAGATCTGGACACAGTCAACAGATAAGAGTGAGTTTTTCTAAATAACAGACAGGAGCCTTTCTCAGATTTTTCTCAGTGTATTTCCTGTACAATTAGAGTATTATATGAAGTGAGTTCATTTTATTCAAAATTCCTTTTTAGTCTTTCTTTTTATTGCCAAATAAGTAGGTAGCTTCAGTTCTTGTCATTTTGGTTGCAGCAGAATAAAAGGGAGAGGCCATGGCATGCATGCTCACCCATGCCTACACCCTCCTTCCCAGCACTGCAGACACTCTAGTACTTATGGTGACAGAAGGGATTTTACTTTGAAATAATTACTCTTTTGTTTCTTACAAGGTCATTCCTATTCTTATTATTTGCATTATATATTTTGCTTTTTTAAAAAAATCATGATGGATAAAAAAAGAGTGGCAAGGAGAACAACTTAAACAAGGCAGAAGTTCTCTGTTTGCTGGTTCAGAACTTCCTGGGAAGCCTCATTCACAGTACTTTGTGGCTGCAGTGTTGGGTGCAGCTCTCCATGGTGGTAATATTTGCTCAGGAGACTGAAGTGTGCTCTGGACTCTCTTCTCTTCTGGTCTTCACCGTCACAAGTCATAATGA